>NW_012115488.1:13922821-13958917 GCF_000951035.1 Colobus angolensis palliatus | reverse complement strand
TAGAGGAAACAGGGCTGCAGAAAGGCACTTCCCCTTACACTTAAAATCCAATTGTACTGAAAATCTGGACCTACCCGGAAGGTATTTCAAGCGGTCTTTACCAAAGCTATCCTTTAGAATGCTTTAGAATTTGATTTGAAAATGGATTTTTCTGTTACGGGAGTCAGGGTTTATTGTGTGGTAGGAGGAGAATTTACTTTGGATATTCTTTTAATTCCTTCCATGTGCACCACATGTTTTTCTAATTGTTCCTCAGCTGAGAAGATAGCTTCACGAAGGAATAGAGGGGAAGGGTACCAATGTTTGTTGAAGCAGGTGCCAGTCAGCCACACTGAGTGAAAACCAAACTGAGTCTAGGAACGCGAGTTTGGTTTCAAGCTTCTTGTGCCATTTCCTGCGTGTTTGCCTGCTAAAGGGCAGTGAGTGTTCAAAGCTATCCCTCTCAGTTGAAAACTCATCTGACAGTAATGAAGCATGTCAGCTCAGAAAGGCATTAGGAACTGGAGACATAGCCAGCTGCTTGTATTCAACATTGATTAATGAATTGGTTCTAATCTTAGAGGATAATTTTCACTTTTAATTTTTAACTCAAAAAATTGATTTAAAAGTCTAATATGAGTTTAATTCTATTTTTGCCCACTGTGTCTGGAGACAAGTTTTTTTTCTTGCATTTTTTCCCTCAGTTTACTTAAGCATAGATTTTATGTCATTCTCTCATCACGTACCAAAAAACTCAGCAGTTGTGCTAATATAATAAATGTTGAAGTAAGAAAGACAGGGAGACAAATGGGGAAAAAAAGAGAATACAAAAAGTATGGCTGACATTATGTAAAAAGAAAAATACAAATGGCTTTCTAGTAACCAAATAAGATGTACACATGAACTTCATAAATATCCTATTGATTTGTAGAGACTTTCTTTTTATTGTACAATAATTAAAAAACAGTAATTAACAATTTATCGAGTACTTACTTTATACCAGGCTCTGTTCTCAGGACTAATCATGCAATAACTCACAGAATCCATACAGCAACCTTATGAAGGAGGTCTGAGGGGAGTCGCCATTTTACACGTGAATTACACCATGAGGCAAGGGAGCTGAAGTAGTTTGCCAAAGGTCACACACCTAGTAAGTAGGGGAACAGGTTCAAACAAGAATGAGACAGACATTTTCTGTTATTTTTCACATGCAAAAATGTCTCTATTCTACCCCGCCATTTGATTAATAATTCTGGGCTAAGAAATAATTTCTCTTAGAGTTTGAAGGCTTGTTCTTATAACTTTTAACTTCTAGGATTTCTTTGAGAAATCTAAGCCATTTTGATTTCTCATTCTTTGTATATGGCTAGTTTTTGTTCTTGGGTTTAATATCTTTTCGTTTTCTCTGATTTTGAAATTTTATGGTAATGAGCATTAATAATTAATACGGGTTTTTAAAAAATGTGCTGGAGAGTTGATGGGCCATTTTATCTGATACATGGTCTTCATTTTTGGGAAGGTTTATTTTCTTCTTCTTTTGGTCCCATCATTCTCTCTCTGTTTTCTCTTTGGAGCATTCATGTATTCATTCAACAAATAGTTATCATGCCCCTCCCCTAGCAAGGCATTGTAATTCTGTGCTAGAGGTAATAGCAGTGAACAAAAACATTGCCCTCATGGAGCCAATTTGATATTGGGCGTTCTTGATTGAGCCTTTAATTAGCTTATTTTTCCTGTAGTCCATCCTTTCAGCTGCTTTATATTATTTTCTGAAATATTTCCTTGGCTTTCCCTTCCATTTCTGTAACTGATTTATTTTTAACTTCAGTTCTTTCATTTTTAATTTCCAGTTACTCTTTCTTGTTCTCTGATTGTTTCTTATCTCTCTCTGAGAAAATCAATAGTTGCTTTTGTTTTGTTTTTAAATATTCTCGTTTCCTTCATAGTCTCTATTAACTCCAGATTCCTCTGTGGTTGTTTATTTGGGTCTCTTTCATGTTGGTGGCTTCCCCTAAATGTCTGATGATTCTGGTCTCTGAGCTCATACTTAAGAGTTAAGCACTAAAATACTGATTGAATTTGCTGCCTGCATGTGTGAATTTATACTCTGGTAAATTGCTCTAAAGGTCAATTATGTGGCCAGGAGGTAAAAGGAGGAGAAAGTGGAATTGAGACTGGATGTAATTGTTAGGATCAGAGTGTAGCATGCCTTGCCTACCAAGGTAAGCAGTTTCACCTTTACTTTATAAATACTGAGGAGCTGGATGATGGCTGTACTTGAGGTGAGTTATTAGGAGCCTCTCCCTGTAGTCCTAGGATGCAAATTTTCTATCTTTGTTTCATTCTCGCATAATTTTTTTTCTGATTATGATTATATTTTACTTGTAGTGACTAAATATTGTTTATTCCTTCCAGTTGCCATATGCATGCCCAATATAATTTAGTTCTTGCAATTTGAGTAGAGGCATGAAGTAGTAACTCTAGTCAGATATTCTCCTGCTGCCTAGGGAATCACTGAATTCTAATAGATTGAAATTGCTTGTAGCCTCATTGGTTCTAACATGAGTCAGTCAATAATGTGTATTTTCAAAGCATATGTTTTAGTAACTACTCTTTTGGTAAAGTAACATTGTGAGTCTTCAATCTCCATACAACAAAATAACCTTTATTTGTTCTAAATAATTCCAAGTAAATACATGGCTGTGTTCAGTTCAACAGATTATACAAAAAACATCAAAACACAATTTCTTTTCCTAAAAAAATGGCTAAAATTAATATGGTCTATAATCTCTGAAAATTATCATGTGTAAATGAAGAGGGACTATGTTCGTATTCAATGAATGCATATACTTATTGTTAAGCTCTAGGGTGTTTATTGCGTTCTCCCAGAGCCCTTTGCACTCCTAAGCTCTTGGAGATTTGCCCTATGGTAATACTGCCCCTAACATAAGCAATGGGGTAATTGGCTTTAAAGTAAGGAAATCGCACACAACAGAACAAGAGATACCAAAGTTCTCTCACTCACTTCCTTGATTTTTTCAGCAAATATGTATTGTGCCTATATTATGAACCAGACACCACTGATAAAAGGCAAAATTCACATCTTGGTAGATCTCTGCAGTGCCTCATGTAGTGCTAGACATCATAGAGGCACCAAAAAAAAACAGTTCGATATGAAGAAAATGATAATTCATCTATGCCTGTAAAGAAGTCCTGGGAGGACTTTTTAGCACTCTGATGGTTAAGCAGAGTGGAATTCTTAGCACAGAAATTACGGAAAGGAATCTTAAAAGTAATACAAATTATGGAGTGACTTTTGACAAGAAGGAAGGAATCTAGCTAAGTGACAGTGAGATGTTGCAAGAATCTTCTGTCTCTTAAGTGTTTTCATGAAAGATACACTTACCTGCATTTTTATGACATTGCTATTGGAGAGGAATGTTTTGATGTGAAGCACTACATGCTTATAGACCAGGCTCCCCTGATTGGAGAATTCAAAGCTTTTAGGACAGAAGAAAAATGAGAAATTCCTTTGAGTGGTATAAAAGGAAACACACTAAGTTCATTTTGTCCATAGGTGAAAAAGTGCAAAAAACCAGGTCTCGAGCAGTTTTCACCTATACAACACTGGAGCTCACTGTTGGTGGAATGGGAGCAAGAGATAACCTTCTATAATTTTGAAGAGGTCAGGAGAATGCGTTTATAAAGACAATTTAGGCAATGCAGCTTATCAATAGTGGCCACAGATTTAATATCAAGTGCCCATGGAGACTGACGCTGGTGAGAAATACAGTAATGGGGAGTTATGGAGACCTTGATCAGGAGCCCAGCCACAAAGAGAAGGAGTGTTACTGTGGTTATGACAAGCCCTGAGGGGGAGGCATATCAAACAGCAGGTCAGTGCAAAATTCTGGACCAACTGGGAAGGTCAGAGTCAGTGGCTAGAGATCCAAGAAGGACAAGAACATAGGAAACAGCTAGGCAGAATCAGAATGTACTAAAGACATGACTAAGCAAGTAAGAAACCAAGTGCCTCTCAGAGTTGGAAAGACAGACTCGCAGATTAGGATAATGTACATTATTGTTGATCCTTCTGGTTAAGTTTCAAGCAGCCATCAGGGCTCAGTGTTATATCCCAGATTGAGGGAGAATGTGGCTGCCGGTGGTCATTGTAGCAGACAGCTATATCCTCTGAGGAGTCCTCAGTTGTAACATGTGTTTTGATTTTATTAATGCAAGGCATTTGAATTCCCCAAAGCAATTCACACCTATTAACTTGTTGATTCTCATGATCTTTCACATAGATTGATATAGATGCATAATCACAATTTTTCAGTATCAGGAAAAGAATTCCACACAAAACCATCAAACTAGGTCAGCTTGATTTCTACTGCATACTAAATACCACAGATTGTACACTGCTAATAAAATGAGGGGAGGGTCCCAAATAAATTCGGTGGTTTATCTCTCCAAAGTATTAGGTGGGCACGAAAGTAATTGCAGTTTTTGCCATTACTTTTGCTTCATCCTAATACAAAATGAAATTGTGTCAGATGCTTATTGTATTTATTTTCTTTGGTTCCATGCTGAGGCATAGACTTTTCACCAAAATGTTATTCCTCTTTTTCATTATTTAAAGGTGTCTCTGGGAAGTCACTACTCAGCAAGTGATTAAATTTCTCAGTTCCTGTTGAATCTAGGTGGGGCCATGTGACTACTTCTCACCAATGACTTGTGAGTGGAAATGGTGTCATTTCTGGGTTGACACAGTTAAGAAGTGGGTGTGCCTTATTCCCCCTCCCTCCTTCTGTCTGCTGGATGCAGAGGACTCCTCCCAAAGCCTATGGGATGATACAGCCAGAAAATGAGAGGAGTTTGGGTTCTTGAATGACCACTTAGAGAAAAACTGTCTTCCACTAGTAAGACTCACATTAGAAAATGAGAAACAGATTTCTTGTATTAGGTCACTTGGAGTTTACATTACCCAGCTAGCATCACTGTAATTCCTTCTATAAATCGAAATATTAAAAGGTCATCAAATTTAGCAAATAAAAATACAGTATACCCAGTTAAGTTTGAATTTCAGATGAATAGCAAATAATTTTTAACATATATGTTATCATTTAGTATAAGAATATATTTTAGTATAAATCTGTTCCAAATATTGCTTACATTATTATACTAAAACTTATTTATTGTGTATCTGAAATCCAAATATAACAGGTAAAATTTGGTTATTTTGTCTTATAACCTAAGAATTATAGTAAGCAAATTTAAAATTTGGTGACATAATTGTGTTTAGGTAATTAATTTGCTGTATGAAGCATTTTTTGGGGGGAGAGATTTGTTTCTGACCAAATGTTTTCTTTAATCTTGCCCTGTATGGTAAATTGCAGAGTTTAAGATCCCAAACCATTTATTGTTGCAGACATTCTAAAGCCAAAATTTGCTAAAGAACTGCTTGTAAACTTTTTTTGATGTGAATAAGAAAGGAAAGTGATTCACAGAAGAAATTAAAAATGAGTTAAGTGGTTTACATTAATGGATCATTTTGTTAACTAAGGCAAATAATGCTACCACTTCAATTTCACACTCTTTTGATGAAGATAAAGCAAAAATCTTCAATCTATTTTCAAAGAAAATTATGCAGAACCTAGGAACACCATCAGTGGATACCAGGACTGGTTCCTTTTCTGCCTAGCTATAAAGTAATGGAAAATAGAATATATGAACTCAGATGCAGAAGTAATAAATCATAGATACAAAGAATTTCAAATAATTACCAATTAGAGAAAATAAAAGTTGATTGACATTACAGTATATTAATTAAAACCTCTTCCCATAAACTAGGCTGTAAAAGAAATACCTTTCTAAAATAAAAGCATGAGATAATTAATGAACTAGACTTAAAAGAAAATCAGTGATTTTCTACAATCATTTAATTTTTTTCTTTTACAGAAAGAGAACTGAGGCTCAGAAAAGTTATAAATATGTCCGGAGACCACACAGCTGATTAGTGTTACAGAGAGTTCCTATATTGGAAGCTAACTGAGTTACTAACTTCTTTCACCATTAGGAAAACAATACCTATATTTAGTTGCCTTGAAGAAAAAAGTAGAACCTCCCAGTGATATGACACATCTTTCTGATAAGAGTAGCAAATCATAAAAATTTTTGAGACATTTAAAAATTGTATATACTATTGAATATGCACGGTTACCCAACACCTGTTAGGCAGTCCTACTGCTCTCTATATAGTAATGTCTTACAGGTTAATATGCATTTTCCCCCCTTTCATTTGAAACAGGGAGGGATTTTCTCAGCAAGAACCAACCAAAACAACATTTGGAATGCTTTCATAATAACGGCTGGATTTTTAATGTCAAGCTAATGCCAACCAGGAAACATCAATACATGGCAACTCTTATATTGGGACTATACAGAGCATTTAAAAAACATTATCTACCTAACCCAAAAGGTCACAGTATATATCTATCACCTTGGGAACTGAGGCCTTGTCTGTTCAACAGTTATTGATCTCCTGCTGGGAGGCAGGCATTATGCCAAGCCCTGGCATAAACCTGGGTTTTCTGACACCTTTCCTTCACTGTACTAGATCTTTAACTCCTAACACCAAATAAAAACAAGGCAAGATATTTTGGGTACATTAATAATCAAAAGCATGTATTTTGGATAAGTTCATATACAAAGAAGACAAATTTTGATGTGTAATTTTTATTTTTTAAGTTAATATTAATAAAATTATAATGTTGAAGGTCTGCATCACACAGACATGTTCAAAGAGTAAGGATGATATTTCCAATATTGCTTTCCAATTTAGGCTCTCCTTTAGATGTGACAGAGTATTTAATCCTAGTTCCTGCCAGTATTGTGTCTTTGCTGAGAAGAGCCAGGAAATAGTGCCAAGAGCTGCTGTAAGGTTTAAATGTAAATCCTGAGAGAAGAGCCCAAAGTTAAGTAGTGTTCATGGTTGACAGATTAATGGTGTTGGTGACATGGAATCTCATTGTTACAGAACGAAGCAGGCTATTATTGAAGCTGGGAGGAATGAAAGTAATCTAACATTTTCCTTGCCACCAAAATGATACATGTGTAGCTTTTGCAGTTTCACATTGGATCATGGTATTCTGTTGATATTTTGGCTGAAATGTCTGATGGCAATATAATGAGTCTTTTTGGAATAATCCCTTTTAGAATGTCATTTGACGAAGTTGTGCAGACATGATATATTTTGTAGATTTAGCTACAGGTCTGGTAACTTGACTGCCTCACAGCCTGTAAATAGTCTAAAAGAGGAAGTCACATGGCTTTTTTCCATTTAACAATCTCCTTCCTTTCTATGGGTTTCCTCTCCTACAAGTTAAGGCCAACAAAGAAGTGTTGAAAAATCTGGTCAGGTAATTGCTTCATTACTTTTTCAAAAATACAACTTTTGTTGTCTTCTGATAAGTGAAGAAGCACCCTTGTCTCTCAAAGAAGTGAAATTCTTTTTGTAATAAAATAGATGTAGATGTAGATGAGTAGATATAAATCTCTATGTAAACATAACAGTACATTATAAACATTCTGGGTTTGTCTCCATCTAAAATATTATCAATGCCATTCTTAGCCTACTTACCATCTCAGTGCAGAAGTTCTTCCTGGTATCTTTTTCATACCAGCAGTGGCAAACTACCTACATACTAATGTTTTCCAATTCTAAATGCTTGGAGCAGACCATTCTCCTGAACTCTAGATCCACTTTCTTCACTGCCCACTGGATACTTTGACAGGCATCTCAAAGGTAACATGTCCCCAGTTGATAAGAGTGTTTTTCTTACAAAGCTGACTCTGATTCCTGAAGTCCTCTAGGCTTCTCTGTATTTCTCTTTAAATAGGAGTATAGTAGAGTGATTAGCAGAGCACAGGCTGTGCAACCAGACAGCCTGGGTTCAAATCCTGACTTCTTTTGTCATTTTCTAATTGGTGAACTTGGACAAATTACTCACCCTTTCTGTGCCTCAGGTTCCTAACCTTTTTTAAAATTTTATTTTTAATCGTCAAATAATAATTGTTTATTTTTATGGGGTACAAAGTGATGTTTACATATATGTTTACAATGTGGAATGATTAAATCAGACTGATTAACAAATTTATTACCTCACATATTTTTTGTGGTGAAAACATTTAAAATCTCTTTTAGCAATTTTGAACTATACAATGCATTTTATTAATTATAGTCACCATTTTGTGCATTAGATCACTGAAGCTGATTTCTCCTAACCGAAACTTTGTACCCTTTGATCAACATCTCCCCTTTCCCCCATAACCCCCTTCCCCCAGCCTCTAGTAACTACCATTCTATTCTCTATTTCTGTGAGTTCAACTTTTTAAAATTCTACGTATGAGTGAGATATGCAGTATCTGTCTCTGTATGCCTGGCTTATTTCACTTAACATAATGTCCTCCAGGTTCAGCCATGTTGTTGCAAATGATAGGATTTCCCCTCTTTATGAGGCTGAATACTATTCCATTGTGCATATAAGCCACATTTCCTTATCTGTGCATCTGATGATGAACACCTAGGTTGCTTCCATATCTTAGCTATTGTGAAGAATGGTGCAATGAACATGGAAGTACAGGTATCTCTTCAGCATACTGATTTCAGTCCCTTTGGATATATATCCAGAAGGAGGATTGCTGGATCATATGGTAATTCTATTTTTAGTTTTCTGAGGAATGTCCATACCGTTTTCCATAATGGCTGTGTTAGTTTATCATCCCACCAGCAGTGCACAAGAGTTCCCTTTTATCATCCCACACCCTTACTAACACTTGCTATCCTTTGTCTTTTTGATAGTAGCCATATTAACAGGTGTGAGGTAGTATTGCTTTAATTTGCATTACTCTGATTGTTAGTGATAGGCATTTTTTCATATAACTGTTGGCTATTGTATGTCTTCTTTTGAGAATTGTCTATTTAGGTTCTTTGCCCATTATTTGATTAGGTTATTCGTTTTCTTGATATTGAGTTATGTGAGTTACTCATGTATTTTGGGTATTAGCCCCTTATTAGACATATGGTTTGCAAACATTTTCTCCCACTCCGTGGATTGTCTCTTCACTCTGTTAAGTGTTTCCTTTGCTGTACAGAAGCCTTTTAGTTTAATGCAATCCCATTTGTTTATTTTTGCTTTTGTTGCTATACTTTTGGGGTTATATCTAAGAAATATTTGCTAGACCAGTGTCTCAAAAAATAATAAATAAAAATTAAAAGAAATAAAATGCAACGTGCCTGTCTCTTAATATGTAATGAGGACTGAGTGAATAAAGCTCCGAAATCAGTGCCTAGAACATATCTATTAATGTTAGCTATTGTTACTCTTTCCAGTAAATGCATAAGATAGTTATTCCTCAAATTAGAAATTAGTAATTCCACTTCTTCTCTCTTTGTAAGCTGTTTATCACCTGGACAAGTCAACTTTACTCCCTAAAGATCTGTTTTATCTGCCTTTTCTTTCCTAACACCAGTATTTTTGTTCAAGTCTTCATTTCTCACCCAGGATAACGTATCTCCCTGCTGCCATATGATTCTCCTTCACTATTTGCAATTTGTCTAATCATATCACTCCTTTGATTACAAAACTTTAGTAACATTCTATGGCTCACAAGAGGGTGTCGAAATTTCTGTTGTTGTATACAAAGCACTTCATGATCTGGCTTCTTCTGCCTACTTTTCCAACTTCTTCTGGACTTTCTGCATCTGTGCCCCTCATCCTTACCTGGCTACTTATAGTTCCCCAAACATAGCATGCTGTTCTCATGCCTTCATTTATTTTCAGGTGCATTGTCTCTTTTGCATATGGTTTACCTTTGCCTGCTTATCTGCTTGGTAAATTTCTTATCTGTTAAAACTCAGCTTCAAGGCTAACCTTTTTAGAGAAGATCTCTATGATCCCTCTAGGTAGAATTTGATGCTTTCCTCTTTGTGTTTCTGTTTTATTCGTGCTACTTGCCTTATCTCTACACTGTATGGTATATCTTCCAGAGAAACGACTCTCAAACTTCAGTGTGCTTCAGACTCACAAGTGGAACTTGAAAAAAAAAATCAAAGTTATACCTCAGAAATTCTGATACAATAGGTATGGATGGTGCCTAAGCTTCTATATAGTTATAAAATCCTAAGATATATCTGGTACATACTCACATTTTAGAACCATCGTTCTGTCTTAGTAATCTCTTTATCTTTACAACTTAACATAGTATATAGTACATACATTATGGGCACTTCACAAATGATTTTTGAAAACAGAATATGACATTCTTTTGCTGGTGAACTGTATACATAGTGATAGTATAACTGATCTACTTGGCACACAGTAGTTATCAGAAAGTGTGTAATGTTTGGATGTAAGAATAAATGAATGAAAAGAGCTTAGAGAACTGAGAGAAACCAACTATTAACATAGCCTCTTGAATCTCTCAAATACTGCAAATTCCATATATGTTGTCTGAGTTTTGGGTAATTAGGATTTGAAGTCAATCACTGATGTCTCCAAAAGCATATTTGCAGACATGATATTGTGGTTTGGAATTTTTATACTAAGTGAGTAGGCACAATCTTATAGATACAGTTGACAACCTTTTATAAAAATCAGATACTTTGACTTTAATTCTTTTGTAGACATGATGTCATTTTAATTCCACATGGTTGTAGTCTGGTATGACTGCCTAAAGTCAACATCAAATAGTTTTTCAAAAACTAATTTTCTCAACGTTACGGGTACATACTCAACAGAAACTAAAAAATTATGCACCATTAAGAAAGAAAGAAATTATATTAAATAAATTTGCTTTTTATTATTTTGAGACAAGGTCTGGGTCTGTCACCCAGGCTGGTGTACAGTGGCATGATCTCAGCTCACTGCAACCTCTGCCTCCCAGTTCAAGCCATCCTCCCATCTCAGCCTCCTGAATAGCTGGGACCATAGGCATGCACCATCATGCGTGGCTAATTTTTTTTTTGTATTTTTTGTAGAGACAGGGTTTCACCATGCTGCCCAGGCTGGTCATGAACTTGTAAGGTCAAGTGATCCTCCTGCCTTAGCCTCCTAAAGTGCTGGAATTATAGGCATGAGCTATCGCACATGGCCCTAAATTTGCTTTTGAGTTTAACTATTTATCTAAAATTACAGATGCTATTTAAGTGAATTAAATGCCTTCTGGAAAATGTTGGGAATAGGCTTGATATTCCTTGTTGTTATTTTTAAAATCTGGCTTCATAATAATGGCATCCTTCTTAAAAAGTACTAGATTTACTATTTATTGCAATACATATCCTATAATTTAAAAAGCTATCACAGCCTTTTGTATTTCCATTTTTATATTTTCCATCTCAGCCAGGCTTTCTAGTTAATTTGTACCCAGATGATTGTATAATTTTTGCAAAGCTGCAATGCACAAAGGCCTATAGAAAATTGCAATCCATCAAAAAATGTTTTGTGACTAAAATCTCGAGATTTGCAATAAATGAATTATATGTGATGATGAAAAATACCAGTGGAATGTGTTTACCATTTTAAGAATGTTTACAAAAAGAGCAAGATATTGTCATAGTCCATATTGTGTGGGCCTGTGTTTGTGGAATTGACTGCCAGGCTCAATATATAACATTTTGGTTGTATCCACTTAATATCAATTCTATTTATTTATTTAACTAACCAAGGGCTTTCTTTAGTGAGGTCATGTATGATTTGTTCTAGGTATTATAGGTATAGTAGATGTAGACTTGGACTAAACACTGATTTTTAATGAACTAGAACAGGGGTTGGCAGATATTTTCTGTAAAGAACCAGTAAATATTTTAGCCTTTGCGGGTCATGCTGTTTCTGTCATGACAGCTCAACATTGCCAGTATAATGGGAAAACAGCCATAAACAATCAATGAAGGAAAGGGTGTGATTGTGTTTCAATAAAACTTTATGTATAAAAACAGGCACCTGGCTGACTTGGCCCATGAGCCACAGTTTGCTAAACCCTGCTCCATGTAATCATATTTTAATTTCAAAATTGAGAAGCTCTTTTAGGTCATGATTGCATGGTGGCTTTGTACATTACTTTTCCATAAGGAGAAATCTTAAAATTTTTTCCTAGTATTTTTAATGGTGTGTTTAGTTTCTTATCCCTTGATTTGAGAAGAAGATTAAATATAAATCTCTTGCCTTCATCTATAGCCTTATTTATACCACCAACCATGGACAAGTTGCTAAAGTTTTGTTTCCTGGTTTTCTATATGGGTCTATAGGGCAGTCGAATTCATTTGATAGAATAATATAAACTAGAAAGCTAGCTTTCAATATCTTATCTGTATCTAGGGTCAGTGCAAGTGAATCCATAAAGTATTTGGTTTATCTTTAGGGTGCCCTGGGTTCCAGGCCCTTTATTCTGTCTCTTAGCTTTTCAGGGCCTTCTATAGCAGTACCCTCTTCCATCAAAGCTTGGCTATTCCATGTCCCATTCCCAAAGAAACCTTTTGCTGGCCAACTAGTTGATATATTCTAAGACCTAACAACTACTTTATAATATATTTGGATTTTCATAGTCTTTCTGAAGACTATTTTAACCCAAATGAGTTAATTTTCACTCATTTACATATGTATTTGATTTTACCCATTTATAATTTTCATATAACTACTTCAAAAAAGTATTGGGGCCACAGAGTAAATTATAATGATAGGAATACCAGGCACCTTATGAAGATGATGTGAGCTTTGGGTTTAAGCTTGTAGTCCTACTCTTCAAATCACACTTCTCAGCAAGCTTGGCTCTCTCTCTACTCATAAGACCAGCCATGAATGCATGAGAAAGTATGAATTAATAAAGTTTCACCAATATGTCAGATGTTGAGGAGATTATGTTTTACTGCCAAGTCTGTTTGCTGAAATATTTAGTTTTAAAATTGGTTTGTAACTTTAGCTGATCAGTGACAGGAATGCGAAAATACTTCCATGTTTTGTACAAATATTTACAATTAATTACAAGAGGAACCAAAAACACTTACAATAAATGTTCAGACTTTGACATAAGCCCAGTTTTCTTAAGTTGGCACCTGATTTGAAATGTGTTCTTCAGTGAGTCATTTCATCTACTTCTGTTGTTCTCTGTCTTCAGCATCATTATTTGGGTGGCTGTGAAGAAAGCAGATGAGAGCTTTTTAAAAACTACCATAGAACACCTGTTAGGGAAGTAGTGTCTGTGAACAAGAATGATTTGAGTTAAGGTAACTAGAGAATGGGGATCACTGCTTAAAGTGAAACTCACTTATCCAGGCAAGTCTGTAATTGATATTCAGTATAATTAAAACCTAAAGAGTTCCAAAATGGTTTGGGTATTGGATTCAGAATATCTTTAATTCACTTTGCAGTTCAGATCATGTGCCTAAGAATGTGTTTGTTGACCATTAAATGTATCATCCACAGATAAGTGCTGGTCATTAGTCTTCTCTTCCAGTGTAACAAATTATCACTTAGCAACTTAACACAAATTTCTTATCTCAGTTTCCGTGGGTCTGGAATCAGGCCTCCTTTTGTTTGAATCCTTTGTTTGGAATCTCCCCAGGCTGTTATCAAAGTGTCCACCACACTGCAGTTCTCATCTGGAGTTCAGGGTCCTCTTCCAAGTTCATTTAGGTCATTGGCAGGAATCAGGTCTTTGTGTTCCTAGTTCCGAGAAACTGAAGTCCCTTGTTTCTTGCTGACTGTTGGCCGGGGATTGCTCTCAGCTCCTAGAGGCCACCTCAGGTCCTAGCCATGTGGCCACCTTACAGCCTTACAGTATGGGGGCTTATGTCTTCATAGCCAGTGGAAAAAACTCTCTCCAGGGTGCAGATCATGTAATGGAATCAAATGAGTGACCAACCCATCACCTTTGTCATTCAGTAGAACCTAACCAAGGAAATGGCTCTCCTATCATGTTCACATCTCTCCCACACTTGGGAGAAAGGGGATATCAAGAGTGTGAACACTCTTGGGGAGGAATCCTAGGGGCCCTCTTAGAATTCTGACAACCACAGCTATTGTACAGTCCAGGTCTCCTTCCATAGCTTTGAGGTCCGTGCAGTTTAATGGCTTCTAGCCATCTTGTGTATAGGTTACTATCTTGGAATACAATTAAAATCCTAAACTGGATGTAACTCTTTACTTTTGTTTTGTTACAGGCTTCATTTTGGGGCTCAAAATGGAACATTTTTAAGGATTAGGTGGCAGGGTGTAAAAAATAACTTTTTTCACCCACCTTAGGGTTTCCTTTTTTATTAGCCATTATAAAGCAAAACAATCATGCATATACTAATTGTTGTCAAATGTTTAATGTATATTTGAAGGAATTTTAAACTCAAATAAATTATGTAAGAGTCCAACAATCTTGCCTAAATCCTTTAATAGAATAAGGAATGTACCCAACCTGATGTCCATTAATTGTATACTTGATGTTTCCTGCCTCTCCTTCCTCATAATATCTACCTCTACTATATGCCTGTAACTTTCATTCAATATCTCCTCTCCTGTGTCTTTATATTTCTAGTCATGCAATTCTCCTTTATTTGCCTAATCATTCTTCTACATATATTGCATGATCTGAGTAGAGCTCTAAATAGCTAATATTTTTTCTGTAAAGCAAAGGCTAAAAAGGCAAATTTGATTTCACTAATAATTATTGATGTGTTTATATTCTTAATGCCATCTATTTTGTTTTTGTTCATATTCATTATAAAATTATACAGCCTTATGCTTAGCTACCAGCATAGTGTCTAAACCATGATCTTCATCATAAATTCAGTTCATCATATTTACTCCTTAATCAATTTTTCCTTATATATTGAAAAAACTCTAAATAAGATATCCATCAAGGCTAACCTTAATAAATCATGAGGATGACAAAATTATCACAAAATTTATCCACCATTGTCTCAATTTTTATTTTATAAAAAAACTATTCTAATATTTAATATTATGAAAGTTATAAAATATTTTTGATAGTCTAGTTTTATTGGCTTTCTTCATTGTTTCACTTATTTTAAAAATCAGTTCATGTAGGCATTTAGGCAATCTTCACACAGTTTCAGTTATAAGATTGAAGAACTTGTTTGCCATAATTACACAAAGCCTCAGTTTTCTTGGTTTGCAGTTAGGATCCTGTATAATTTCAAAAGGAAGTTAACTTATTTAAGCTAAAAAATTCCTAATTAGTATGTAAATGTGGAGGCAGCTCTCTTGCTCATTATGTTGTATGTTAGAATTTTTATAGCTGAAATAAGCCTTATAGTTCATCTCATTCTATTCCTCTATTTCACAAATGAGGAAAGCAATACCAAGGGATTTAACATATAGTAGAAATATGTTCAAAGGTTAAGAATGGTTCCTTGGCCTCAGGTTTCTGTTCGCTTAGAGACTTCATATTGCTACATGAGCAAGCTGCATTTTTGATTGTGTTACTCTTAACCCTACAGGCCTTCTATGAATGAGAAACAGCTAAGCCCCAGATATGTGCCTAGTTCACCATTGAGGGAGGAAACAGTGTGTCAAATATCTGTTCCTGGATAAGTGATACAGTGTGACAAGATGAGCACAAACACATCAATACAGCAAAACAACAGCATCACACCCACCACCAACTCAAAGGCTTCCCACTTATTGTTATACTATCAGATTGTAAGTAGATAAAATGGTAAAATGTATTTTATCATAAAGCAATATTTCTTTCATTATTAAAATTTTTAAGCATTTCTTTCAGGCACAACTTTCAGAGAAGTGAGATAAAAATATAATTTTTACATTGTTTTAGAAATGCAATAAAGACCTTTGGTTTTAGAAAGACAACCACAGATCATTCAAAGGCCTCTAATTACTCATTCTCTTTGGAAAGAAGAAATAACCTTAAAAACAACAACTGCTCCTAATGAGGCTTCAGAATTCTGCAGACATTCCTGGCAAAGGAGCACTCCATTTCCTCTTAATGGGAAAGCATTCTGGCTCAGTACTTCTTGATCACTCCTCGGAGACAGCACCACAAAACAGATTTAAGGACATATTTTTCACTACTTTTAAGCTTTGTGTATCTGTTGCCATTGTGCTGAGCTTTTTAAACTTCTATGCAAACTTTAATGTCTGGAAGCATTTTCTCTTTCTGTAATTTCATTCTCCACCTTTGTCAACACATGCAGATTTGAGGATCAGATGGAAAAATGTCAGGACCACGTTCTTTAAAGCTGCTTTCCTGGGCACAGTTTATTGTGTGTTTGCCCTGCTGGGCCCGCTAGTTGAACTGGCAAGGATTCAGTTTCGTTCATTGAACTTGTATGTATATAATTTATTAGTCCCTTTTTACACTGTTATGAAGAACTGCCCGAGACTGAGTAATTTATAAAGGAAAGAGGTTTAATTGGGTCACAGTTTCACACGGCTTGGGAGGCCTCAGGAAACTTACAATCATGGAGGAGGGCGAAAGGGAAGCAAGGCATATCTTACAAGGTGGCAGGAGAGGTAGGAGGGAATAACAAACATTTTTAAACCATCAGATCTTGTGAGAACTCACTATCATGAGAACAGCCTGGAGGAACCACCCCCATGATCCACTGACCTCCCAATAGGTCCCTCCCTCAATACATGGGGATCACAATTTGCGATGACATTCGGGTGGGGACACAAAGCCAAACCATATCAATAATGATGACTATAATGGTGTCTTGTTGGCTAAGGAAATTAGCTGTGTTTTCTTTTCTCCCTGGTCAATGGAAGTGATGGTTTTACAGGACCACATGCCCATATCCTTACTCTGTGCCCATCTCCCGTTTATGAGATGACTGGACAGAAATAGGGAAGTGTACATTCCGTCTGGAAGGGAAAGGAGAGTGAGAGTCCCTGGGGAATCATTTGGGACCAAGTTTCTGCCTTTGGGATCCTTAGAAGGTATATTAAGCAGCTGAGCCAAGCAGACACAAAGCATATGCTGATGTTTGTTCCTGTATCTGATTAGTTACGTGAATTTCTTTCCCTTCAGCAAACTCCACACAAAGATAGGAATATAAATAAAGAGTGAAACCAAAAGTTATTTTTCCTCCACTTCCCTGCCCTGCAGGAATATGTGCCAAAAGAACAAAACAAAGGAATCAAATTTAACGATAATCCTCATTAATGAAGCTAAACTGGTCTAGACTCACTTTCTGGGTCCAAATTTATCCAGTTTCTAGAATTAATTTTTTTCCCCATATCTAGTAACATTTTCTAGTTTCTAAATGGGAGAATTGCCCTGGATATTATATCCATATATCTGGTGATGAACCTGCAAAAAGAATAGCTGAGAATTAGGGCTCAGAATATAAGAAAGATATTGTCCCCTACACATGGAATGCATTTATTTGGCTATTGATTTTCAGTCTGACGTGCCTAAGGCTTCCTGCCCAAGCTCGTTTCCATTGCATGCCTAATTTGAAAATGCAAAAATAGTGGAGGAGAATCTGGAATGATCCTGGTGTTTTGATCAGATTTAAAGTAGGAATAAATCCAAATCATTTTCTCTCTCATTTCTGAATTTTCATTGAAACTTAATAGGGTGGTGGAGAGCAAGTGACATTATTTATGGGCTTTAGTTCATTTTCTTAAAGTTACTGTTTTGACTATATTAAATGACTTTAGATTTTAAACACTGGTTTTAATTGGACTCATAATCCAAAACTTTTTTTCCTTACTGTTTAGCTAGTTAAAAGGAAAGATAGATGGCAAAGTATTATCTTTGGCTATAACCTGGAATATTCATCAGTAAAGCTTTCAACAATGTTGCCATTTACCATTTCTGAGTGTTAAGGGGAGAGCCACACAGATGTTGCTAGGAGGAGTGTATGTGTGGAAGGGAGTGTGGTCAGGGACTGTTTTGGGAGTGCCGGCTTCTTTGACCAGGGGCAGTTAGTTAAAGGATGAAACAGAGAGGAAATGCCAAAGTAAGAGACCACTATTGGCCTGTGGAAAGAAGAATTTTGTTTCAAGTGAAAGCAAGTGGTAAGTGGTAGGATCTCCTAATCCTAATAGCCGAGTCAGAGAGGAATTCAGGTAAGTGGACAAATTAGTTGAAATGGAGATATAGCATTACAGAGAGTCCAGCGTGGTAGGAGACTATAGTGGAATGTTTTAACTCTTAAGTCCTCCTTGGCCAAGCCATTTTTAATAATGGCCGTTCAGAAGCTATCACATAATAATAAGCTTACTGCAATGTTTTAAAATACACAGTTGACCCTTGAAAACAGGTTTGAAGTACATGGGTCCACTTATACATGGATTTTCTTCTGCCTCTGAAACCCTTGAGACAGCAAGACCAATCCCTCCTCTACCTCCTCCTTCTCAACCTACTCAACATGAAGATGATGAGGATGAAAACCTTTATGATGATCCACTTCTACTTAATGAATAGTAAATACATTCTCTTCCTTATGATTTTCTGGCCAGGTGTGGTGGCTCATGCCTGTAATCCTAGCACTTTGGAAGGCCAAGACCGGCAGATTGTCTGAGCTCAGGAGTTTGAGACCAGCCTGGGCAACATGGCGAAACCCCATCTCTACTAAAAATACAAAATGGTGGTGTATACTATACCTGTAGCCCCAGCTACTTGTGAGGCTGAGCACAAGAATAGCTTGAACTCGGGAGGTGGAGGTTGCAGTGAGCCATTGTACCATGTACAATGTATTGTACAATACATTACAATGTACAATACATTACAACATATGCATTTATTGACTGTTTATGGATAAGGCTTCTAGTCAACAGTAGGCTACTAGTAATTAAGTTTTTGGGGTGTCAAAAGTTATGTGTGGATTTTCAACTGTGGACTTTGGGGCCTCTAACACTGTGTTGTTCAAGGGTCTACTGTATATTCTTTCTATGGTAACATTTTCAGATGTTAGAGCCTTTAGACATTAGAAATGGAAATTTAGTTGAACTTGAATGTTCTTTTCACTTTCTTTGAAAGAATGTCACATAATACTAATTCTAATACCTTTGTGGTATTAGAAAATGATATGATAACCACATTTCCTAGTAGAAAGATATGAAATTTATTCATAAATTGGATTTTTTGTTGTTAATTTTAACTTTTTTTATCCAAAAGTAACTAGATAAGACTGCTAATGAGAAAACCTCCCAGCTAAAGCCGAAGTTTTTACTCCTACATCTCATATATAGTTCATTGACTCTTACTTAGGATACCATACTATAAAATTTAACTATCTTTTTCCAAAATTATCAGAACCACTGGCTTAGAAGGAGATTTGTCCTGCTAGAGGTTGGCTCCATAACAGCAAAAGTTATAGTCCAATGTCAAGAGAGAAAGAAAGAAGGCAGCAGAGACATAATTATAGCATTAGTGAATAAAGTAAAGATGCTTATAATATTCCAGCCATCAACAAAAGTTCAAATTATCATTATTAGGTTATACAATTAAAACAAATATGGGGAAGAGATGCTGCACTTTGGAAAGCTTTCATCAAAAATCATTTAAAAATATAAAAACAAATGGGTTCAAGATGACTGACTAGAAGGGGCTGGTGTGTACCACCCTCATGGAAAGGAAACAAAGTGGTGAGTAACAACTGACTGTCCAAGTGGATTGTCTACGAAACCATGTCAGGACTCATCCAGGCAGCAAAGAGATGCATGGAGAACAAAGAAGAGTAAAGCTGGGTAGCTGCCCACCCAGGACCAATGTGAAACCAGGAAAAGTTCCCTAACATGGGCAAAGGGTGAGAGAGTGAAAAGCCCTGGGGAATGCACACTTCCTACAGGGACCTGCACAATCCTGGGAATAGGACAACCCCTATGAGTTTCCTGGACTTCTAGACTGATACAGAGAACCTCTGGGAATTTTTGCAGTGGTACTGCTTAAGGCCACAGGAAGCCCCACAGTCCTTGGATCCCTGAGCAGCCCAGCAGTAGCTGCTGTAGCCCCAATGGAGGCCACAGTCATGGTGCTGGAGAACAGTCAGACTGTACCACTTCTCGCCAGGCAAAGCTCAGTTTCTGCTTCCAGCACAGTGACCCTGTCCCTGTTTGAACTCTGTGGGTGGGCACAGCTCTGTGTTCCCCCAGGAAACACCCATATGGCAGACTCCACCCAGCCCCACTGCTCCTAACCAGGCAAGACTTTCAAGGTTGGGCTCCCAGCACAGTGGCTCTGTCCTTACCTGAACTCTGTGGGTGGGCACAGCTCTGTGTTTTCCCAGGAAACACTTGAACAGCAGACTATGTGTCCCCTTCTCCCTGCTGCTCCTAGCCAGACAAGACTCGCCACCTTATATGGTACCCAAGCAGGAGAGGAGCCCCTACTCTTGTAATACTGAGAGGGGTGAGACGCCCAAGTTCATTGGTTGGTGGAGGAGCTGATCATACTTCCTTCTACAGGGTCAGTCTGGGAAGGGTATGGCCTATCTGCCAGCTGTGGCCTCTGCCTGTGGGAGTCCTACAGCCTATAACACCTAACAAAGGAAATGCAGACAGGGTGCCAGTGATCAGAAGGGGCTCCTCCAGGACACAGGAGTGGACTTGGTGAGGGAGTCATCTCTCTCGTTCCAACCACAGAGCACTACAGCAAACACACTGGAATACAAAAGACCTGCATAGCTGAGTGAGAGCCCATCTGCTGGCCATTGCTGTTAAGTGTCATCTACTGGATCATAGTCCAAATTATAGCACCAAAAATATTTTGCCAGTATACAGTGAGTGTGAAAATTAAGGCAAAAATTCAGCCACAAATAAAGATCCTGAACAGATCTTTGGCCCCCTGAAAGCACCCAGAAATGAAGCCAACTCATTATACTCATCTTACATCACAGTTAAAGGATCACCAGCCCTCTCAGATGAGAAAGAATTGATGTAAGAATTCTGGAAATTAAAAAAACAGAGTCCCCTTATCTCCAAAGTAACATACTAGCCTCTCAGAAATGTTTTTAACCACATTATAGTTATAGAATTTAGAATCTGGATGGCATGGAAGCTCATTGAGATCCAAGAAAAAGTTGAAACCCAATCCAAGAAATCCAGTAAAATGATCCAAGAGCTGAAAAATGAAATAGCCATACCCTAGAGCATAAAGTACACTTACTAAATAAATAAATAAATAAAAAGAAAGAACCAAATTGAACTTCTGGAATTGGAGAATTCACTACAAGAATTTCACAATATAGTCAGAAGCATTAACAGAAGAGACCAAGCTGAGGAAAGAATGTCAGAGCTTGAAGACTACTTTGATTCAAATCAGTCAGACAAAAATAAAGAAAAAATGTTTGAAGAACAAAACCTCCAATAAATATGGAATTATATAAAGAGACCAAATCTGTCTATGACTCATTGGCATTCCTGAGAAAGAAAGGGAGAGTAAGCAACTTGGAAAACATAGATATAGTCCATGAAAATTACCCCAATCTTGCCAGAGAGGTGGACATGGACATGCAAATTCAGGGAATACAGATACCCCTTATGAGATACTAATCAAGGCAATCATCCCCAAACACATAGTCATCAGGTACACCAATGTCAACACAAAGCAAAAAATCTTAAAGGCAGCTAGAGAGAAAATCAGGCCACTTACAAAAGGAACTCCAACAGGCTAGCAGCAGACCTCTCAGCAAAAACCTTACAAGCTAGAAGAGATAGGGGACCTATTTTCAGTATCCTTGATGAAAAGAAATTCAACCAAGAATCTCATATCCCACCAAACTAAGCTTCATAAGCAAAGGAGAAATAAAATTCTTCTCAGACAAGCAAACACTATGGGAAGTTATTACCACCAGATCAACCTTACAAGAGGTCCTATAGGGAGTGCTAAACATGGAAATGAAAGATTGGTACTTGCTGCCACAAAAACACACTTAAGCACATAGTTCATAGATAGTATAAGGCAATTAGACAATCAAGTCTACAAAACAACCAGTTAACAACACAATGAGAGGTTCAAAATCTTACATATCAACACTAACCATGAATATAAATGATCTAAGCCCCCCCAGTTAAAAAGCATACGGTGGCAAACTGGTTAAAGAGATAAGACCCAACTCTCTGCTGTCTTTGAGAGATCCATCTTGCATGTAGCGACACCTACAAGCTGAAAGTAATGAGATGGAAAAAGATCTATCTGCAAAAGGAAAACAAAAAAGAGCAGGTGTCACTATTCTTGTATCAGATAAGACAGATTTTTAAACCAACAACTATCAGGAAGGGCAAAGAAGGGCATTACATAATGGTAAAGGGTTCAACTCAACAAGAAGATGTAACTATTATAAATAAATAAGCACCCAACGGCCAGAAGCAGTGGCTCACACCTGTAATCCCAGCACTTTGGGAGGCTGAGGTGGGTGGATCACAAGGTCAGGAGATTGAGACCATCCTGGCTAGCACAGCGAAACCCTGTCTCTACTAAAAATGCAAAAAATCAACCAGGCGTGGTGGTAGGTGCCTGTAGTCCCAGCTGCTTGGAAGGCTGAGGAAGGAGAGTGGTGTGAACCTGGGAGGCGGAGCTGGCAGTGAGCCGAGATCGCTCCACTGCACTCCAGCCTGGGTGACAGAGCAAGACTCTGTCTCAAAAAATAAATAAAAATAAATAAATAAATAAATAAAATAAGCACCCAACATTGTAGCACTCAGATTCATAAAACAAGTTCTTCTTGACCTATGAAAAGACTCAGACAGCCACACAATACTAGTAGGGGACTTCAATACCCCATTGACAGTGTTAGATCATTTAGGCATAAAACTAACAAAGAAATTCTGGACTTAAACTTGACATTTGACCAACTGGACTTAATAGATTTCTACAGAATATTGCACCCACCAACCACAGAATATACACCTTTTTTATCCAAACATGAAACATATTCTAAAAGTAGTCCACATGCCCAGCTATAAAACAAGTCTCAACAAGTTAAAAAAAAATCATAAGAAACACTCTCTTGGACAACAGTGCAATAAAAATAGAAATCAATACCAAGAACATCTCTCAAAACTACACAAAAACATGGAAATTAAAGTTGCTCTGGAGTAACTCTTGGGTGAACAACAAAATTTAGGCAAAAATAAAAAAATCTTTAAAATTAATGAAAATAGAGATACAACTTACCAAAATTTTGGGGATGCAGCTAAAGCGTATTGAGAAGAAAGTTTATAGTGCTAAATACTTTCATCAAGAAGTTAGAAAGATCTCAAATTAATTACCCACCATAGTACTTAGAGGAAGTAGAGGAGAAAAGAACAAACCAACTCAAAACTTAGCAAAAGAAAAGAAACAACTAAAATCTGAAAAGATCTGAATGAAATTGAGATGGAAAAGTTATTACAAAATGTCAATGAAAGCAAGAGCTAGTTCTTGGAAAGAATAAACAAGATTGATAGAACACTAGCTAGATTAACAAAGGAAAAAAAGATCCAAATAAGCACAATCAGAAATGACAAAGGTGGCATTACAACTGATCCTACAGAAATACAAAAGATCCAGAGACTATTATGAACACCTCTGTGCACACAAATTTTGAAAATCTTGAGGAAATAGATACATTCTTGGAAACACATAACCTCCCAAGATTCAAACAGGAAGAAAATGAAAATCTGAACAGATCAATAACAACCTCTGGAATTGAATCAATAATAATAATAATAATAATAAGCCATGGACCAGATGGATTAACAGCAGAGTTCTAACAGACAAACAAAGAACTGGAACCACTCTTACTGAAACCATACCAGAAAATGAAACAGGAGAGGCTCCTCCCTAACTGATTTTATGAAGCTAGTATCATCCTGATATCAAAATCTGGCAGAGACACATGAAAAAAGAAAACTTCAGGAAAATATCCCTGATGAACATAGACACAAAAATTCCCAACAAAATACTAGCAAACTGAATTCAACAGCACATCAAAAGTTAATTACTCATGATCAAGTATACTTTGTTCCCAGGATGCAAGGTTGGTTCAACATATGCAAATCAATAAATGTGATTCATCACATAAACAGAATCAAAAACAAAACCCATATGATTATCTTAATAGATGTGGAAAAAGTGTTTGATAAAGTCTAATATCCCCTCATGCTCAAAACCCTCAACAGGCTATGCATTGAAGGAACATTCCTCAAAATAATAAGAGCCATTCATGACAAACCCACAGTCAACATCATACTGAATAGGCAAAAGTTGGAATCATTCCTCTTGGGAACTGGAACAAGATACGGATGCCCACTTTCACCACTCCTATTCAACATAGTATTGCAAGTCCTGGCCAGTGCAATCAGGCAAGAGAAAGAAATAAATAGACATCCAAATAGGAAAAGAAGTCAAAGTATCTCCCTTTGCTGAATATATAATTCTATACCTAGAAAACCCCCAAAGACTGCACCAAAAGGTTCTTGGAGCTGATAAATGACTTCAGTAAACTTTCAGTATACAAAATCAAGTACAAAAATCAGTAGCATTTCTATACACCAATAATATCCTGTCTCTGAGCCAAATCAAAAACACAATCCCATTTAAAATAGCTACAAAAAAATTGAAGTACCTAAGAATGCATCTAAACAAGGAGATGATAGATCTCTATAAGGAGAACTACAAAACTGCTGAAAGAAATCATAGATGGCACAAATAAATGGGAAAGTATTCCATGCTCATGGATTAGAAGATGCAATATCATTAAAATGGCCATGCTTCCCAAAGCAATTTACAGATTCAATGCTGTCTCTCTCAAAATATCAACATCATTTTTTTTCCACAGAAGTAGGAAAATAACTATTCTAAAATTCATATGGAAACAAAATATCCAAAATAACCCTAAGTAAAAAGAACAATGTCAGAGGCATTATATTACCTAACTTCCCACTATACCACAAGGCTATAGTAACCAAAACAGCATGAGACTCTTATAAAAACAGATACACAGACCAATGGAACAGAGTAGAGAACGCAGAAATAAAGTCGCAGAGCTACAACCATCTGATAATTGATAAAGTTGACAAAAATAAGCAATGGTGAAATGATGCCCTATTTAATAAATGGTGTTGGGATAACTGGTTAGCCCTATGCAGAAGGATGAAACTAGATTCATAAAACCTCTACATTCCACCATATACAGTAACTAACTCAAGATGGATTAAACATTTAAATGTAAGACCTCACACTGTAAAAAAACAAAGCCAGAAATACTCCTCTCAACACTGCCTTTGGAAAATAATTGATGACTAAGTCTCCAAAAGCAACTGCAACAAAAACAAAAATTGACAAGTGGAAACGAAACAAACTAAAGAGCATTTGCCCACCCAAAGAAATTATCAACAGAGTAAGCAGACAGCCTATGGAATGGAAGAAAATATTCATAAACTATGCATCTGACAAAGATCTGATATCCAGAGTCTACAAGGAATTTAAATCCGCAAACAAAAAACAAATAATTCAGTTAAAAAATGGGCAAAGGACATGAACAGATACTTTTCAAAAGAAGACATACAAGTGGCCAACAAATATATGAAAAAGTGCTTAACATTACTATCATTAGAGAAATGCAAGTCAAAATCACAGTGAGATACCAACTCACACCAGTCAGAATGACACTTATTAAAAAGTCAAAAAATAATAGATGCTGGTTAGGCTGCAGAGAAAAGGGAACTCTTAGACACTGTTCATAGGAATGCAAATTAGTTCAGCCACTCTGGAATGCAGTTTGGAGATTTCTCAAAGAACTTCAATCAGAACTGCCATTTGACCCAGCAATCCCGTTACTAAATATATACCCAAAGAAAAATAAATTGTTATACCAAAAAGACACATGCACTTGTATGTTCATCACTGTGCTAGTCACGAAAACAAAGACATGGAATCAACCTATGTGCCTAGCAACAGTGGACTGGATGAAGAAAATATGGTGCATACCCTCCATGGAATAATATGCAGCCACAAAAAAAGAACAAGATCATGTCCTTTGCAGCAACCTGGATGCAGCTGGAGGCCATTATTCTAAGTGAATTGATGTAGGAACAGAAAACCAAATGCCACATGTACTCACATGTAAGTGGGAGCTAAACATTGAATACAAATTGACATAAAGATGGGAATGGTAGAAACTGGGGACTACTAGAGGAGGAAGGGAGGGAGGGGAAGATGGGCTGAAAAACTACCTATTGGGTACTATGCTCACTACCATCTGTAGCCCAAACCATAGAATCACACAATATACCCAGGTAAAAAACCTGCACATGTACTCTCTGAGTCAAAAAAATAAACTATTTAAACACTCCTTGCATCAGCTGAGGAGTTAAATTTCTGGCTCCTAAAATTTATTTATGAATGTAAAACAGTATATTTTACAACTTTACAGCAAGATGTGTTGTTTGTAGCAAATTGGGTTAATTTGTGACCTGAAGAGTGGGAAAAATTTTTGTTAAAACCTATGAACCTAGTGGTGAGAATGAAGCCTGTTTCCCACGAATAATTCAATAAAGGTAAACTGAGCTGCATGCCATTCTTCTGTATTCTGCTACCAAGGATGAGCAGGGCTTCATGGTGGGCTGGTGTACTGTGGAAGAAGGAATGCCTGTGATATGTGGTAACTATCCTTGGTATAGTGAAAGGGGATGCTTCTTAGTAACCCATATTCTTGTTACTTTTTGGCCATTCTGTCTTTCCTTTTAGAATTTTAATTTTCATGTTACAAAAAAATAGTATATTTTATTTGCACAGTGGTGTTTATAGTTTATAATTATCTTGCATGTCCATCATATTTAAAGCACTAGCTGTTTGTTCACCGGCTTGAGTTGCTCCAAGACTTTAGCTACATAGTTTATCTCCTACCATACTCTTACTCTTTTTCTTTTAAAAATATTATTGTATTTATTAATGGATAATCAAGGTTTCGTGCTATCTACCCTGTGTTGGAGGCAAAAGATCCAGGGCAATTGTTGGTCAGAGGCCAGTGAGCTCTTTTCATTCCCATTGATTCTTTACCCATAGATGATGAATTTTGACTTGGAAAGCAGTTTTTATTAAGTGTTTTAAAATTTATTCAACAGAGGTTTAATTTAAAGGTTAGCTTTTCTTGACTTTTTTTATTCAAGTCCCTGCTTGTGTTGTATTTCCTTTCTTTATCCACAGTGACTATAATGATGGAAAAGACAATTGTGATTTTTGGTTTTATGGGAACTGAAGACTTTGATCACTTATGTCTGCAGGGAAATGTGACATAGGGCCTAAACTGAAAAGAAATTTCCAACCATGCTGGGGAGTTGTTCCTTATATAGAAATCTCATGTTTTATAATTATAATCTCATGTTCTACTGTAAAAAGTTGTTTCCTGTTAGCTTTATTTCTTGGCAGACAGCTCAAATTAGTAAAAACAATAGAGACACATCATAAACCACACTTTTTATCTGGAGACTTGGCAGTTTGGAGAATTACATCGTGTTTTTTTCTGCAGACAATGGCCAAGCTAAAATCTGTGTTGTTAAAATCCCTAATAACTGAAGTTAACTTTACATACAGCCTTCATGAGACCTGCATTAGAAACATTGGACAATTCTATAATAAAAATAATTAATGGGGAAAATTCTTTTGTCAAGTTTATCTGAGTCAATGATGAAGAAATAATTTTTAAATGTAATTTGAAAGGAATGAAGTTTTATTTCCTTTCATTCGTAGTAGCTCTTCTCCAAAAACGTTTTTAAGCATATAGTAGATGACTATTGTCATTGTTGAAAGTGGAAACTGGTAGTAAGTAAAGGCTTATTGTACTTATTCAGATAGTTTTTATTAAAGTCTTTACCAATAACTTTTCTAAGAAAATGATCAGCATGAAGTTTATTGACTATTTGCCTAACACAGATGTCTGAACTACATTAATAAAAATTCTGGTCTTAATATATTTTATATATTTTTATATGAAAACCAGCACTGGCACATCACAAAAAAGGAAAGAAAAATAGGATCGAGGAAAGGAAGAAAGGGAGGGAGGGAGAGAGAAAGATGGGGGAGGGAGAGAGAAAGATGGGGGAGGGAGAGAGAAAGAGAAAGAGAAATGAAATCAAGAAGGCGATGAAGATGAGCAGAACAGTGATTATCAGATCTGGGACATGAAGGCATTCTTTTGACACTTCGGTATCAGGTAACAAGAAATAAAACACAATGAAACTATCTAGTCCTTTGCTTTCAAAAAATGGCCAAACTCTCATGTTGTTGCACACATACAACAGTGACCTAAATTTAGCCAGAGTCAGAGAATTCTCCAGCTGTGTTCATAAGGGCTAGAAGCTGAGAGGCAGATATTCCAGATATAATCTGCATAGTAATGGGAGGTATTTAGTGGATTACTAAAGTATTTTTAAAACAAACTGTGGTCTTGAGTAACCAGCATATGCCCGAGGCAGTAATTTTACACATTTTATTTGTTTCATCAAATTCTTGTAAATGTCTGTAACTAAAGCAAAGGTTAACTTTTGATAAGAGATTCCAAATTTATACAATCCAAATTAGTGAGGTTTTGCTTGAATGTCAAAAGTTATGTATCTTACTCTTAGTTAATAAGCCTGAGTAAGCTGAAGTGAAAAAAGTTGCAAATCAGTACAACCCCCTCTTTACGGTTTTCAGGAAAGAGAGATGGCATAGGTAAACTCTACTGTGAAGGTGAACTGATGATATTCTTGATAAGGATAGATACACCAAGTTTCTTGGATTTGTGTTATGCCTCCTCCATTAGAAACCACCTCATTCTGAAACTGTTATCATAGAAGGGATGCATAATCTTTTCCAGTACATTCTCGTTAGTTTTTTGTTTGTTTGTTTGTTTGTTTTTTGAGATGGAGTCTCGCTCTGTCGCCCAGGCTGGAGTGCAGTGGCGCGATCTGGGCTCCCTGCAAGCTCCGCCTCCCGAGTTCACGGCATTCTCCTGCCTCAGCCTCCCAAGTAGCTGGAACTACAGGTGCCCACCACCACTCCCGGCTAATTTTGTCTTTTTGTATTTTTTAGTAGAGACAGGGTTTCACCATGTTAGCCAGGATGGTCTCGATCTCCTGACCTTGAGATCCACTCTCCTCTATCTCCCAAAGTGCTAAGATTACAGGCGTAACCCCAGCACCCGGCCATTAAATGGTTCTTAAAGCAAAAAAATAGCCCAAAAGTTTTTGTGACAGCCATTTTTCAGAGACTGAAAATGATATGCTTTTACCCTTTTAAAATTTCAAATCTTCAAAATACCAGTCTGTTTTAAAAGTTTCTGCTTAGAATAATTTGCTCTTTGATGAAAATGCCTTCTGTCCTCCCAAGATCTCTTCTGGACTATAGAGAAGTAACAAAAGTACCAATTGTGTGCATTTTTTCCCCTGTTACTAATTGCCTTGAACACCTTCAATATCCTGCTGCAAAGTTTTGGGTTGCAGATGAGGACATGAATGATAGCTGGCACTGTGGAAAACAGGACTGGAATCAATGAAATAGATGGCAAAAAACACATTTTTGCAAATATAACTTTTTTTGAGGAGAGAGTGAATGATAACTCTCCTGGAGGCAAAAACCTATCCATCCTCTAGAAATGAGACACTTTTTCTGCAATTCCACATCTTGTCTGCACTGGGAGCATGAGTGTCATTGGAAGGTAGAAGGTCAAGCTGAGATGAAAGTGGATTTAGCTTTGGATAAGGGGATTCCAGCATGGAAGAGCAGCTCAGGGAGACCATCAAGTTCTCTTTAAGCTACACTTTCTTTTTTTTTTTTTTTTTTTTTTTTTGAGACAGTCTCGCTGTGTTGCCCAGGCTGGAGTGCAGTGGCGTGATCTCGGCTCACTACAAGCTGCGGCTCACTGCAAGCTCCGCCTCCCGGGTTCACGCCATTCTCCTGCCTCAGCCTCCGGAGTAGCTGGAACTACAGGCGCCCGTCACCGTGCCCGGCTAATTTTTTGTATTTTTAGTAGAGATGGGGTTTCACCGTGTTAGCCAGGATGGTCTCGATCTCCTGACCTCGTGGTCGGCTTGTCTCGGCCTCCCAAAGTGCTGGGATTACAGGCGTGAGCCACTGCACCCGGCCTAAGCTACACTTTTAAATTTAATGATTTTCCATTTTTTTTCTGTTTCTTCTCTGGATCTTTTCTTTTTAAAGCAAAGCTTATAGATATTAAAGTTGATTACCATTCCCTTATTCATTTATTATTCAACGATTTATTAAGCCCCATGCATCAGGCTGTGTGCTAGATAATAAGACAAAAATTAAGGAAATTTTTCACTTTCAAGGAGCTCTCAGTTTAGTGGCAAATGGGGCCAATACCACTTAACATTGTTCATAAGAAAACAGCTTCTGTGGATCTGCAGTTGTTTAGAGTTAGATGTGTTCTTGGATACGTAACTAAAAATAGAAATCTTTCATCTAGAAATTAACCTTTTGTGAGTAGCAAGAATTTATCTTTTCTAGTTTCAGGTTCAAACTATCTTTTAAAATTAACTTTTTAAAATAAGGTTGATTTTGAGACTCCTTTTAAAAATTCCTTTGGCTAAAATAGCTTTGGAATAAAAGGGGAAAATGTGAAAAAAAAAAAAGAAGCTCTCTTGTTCCCTAAGTGAGAGCAAAGATATTGCAACAGGCAAATCTTTCTCTCACCTGCACTCATTTTCATTTGACATGGTGCAATTTTTAGATCTTTTTATTTCCTTAAGAAATTTGCATTTGCCAGAAAGAAAAGCATGCAAATATCTATAAATCTCTAACCCTGTTTCCTCAGGTTGGGTATATTCTCACAAAGCCTTCTAGATTACAAAGACATTAAGAATAATATAATTTAGTTCTATTTTCTTTGTTTTGAGCAGCAAATGTTTCTGGCAATTAGCATGCATCCATTAATGTTCTATGCTTGGAATTTTTATTTTGGGCTTTAACATGAAGATCTAACTTTTTTGATGGATGTATTAAATCATAATTATGTTTCTTAGCTGATGTTAAACTAATACGACTATTTGAAAGAAAAAAAACCCTAAATGTTTTATACAAGTTCTAAATATTTAAATATTTTGAACATATAAACTCTAATTTTAAGATCACACTGTCAACCTTATAAATAATGTGTGTGTGTATGCGTGTATAATATACAGATAGAGAAACAGACCTGAATGAAGACTGTGACAAATTCAACACATCAGAAAAAGAATTAATTGAAAATAACTGATAATGGGATTGTCCACATACATTACAACTAGTTAAAAATTGCCTATCCAGCTAACGGGCAGGGTGTACTTTGCACACTAGAGGCAGTGACAACACCCTAAATGCACAAAGAAAAGATAAAAAAGATAATAATACATAGTGATTAGGAATCCAAAGAGGGATGTGAGAGGGAGCAGCCGGTGGAGTGAGGGCAGCTGGAGGGACAGCGGCTCACAGCGGCAGTCAGTGGTGGTCTCTGTGAGGGGGTCATTCCTTTGGTTAGCAGACTTATTCCTGGACTCTTCAGAGGCCCTTCCAGACCAATATCGCTAGTTCCAGGAAACCTGTCTTTAAATAGTTTGCTGTTTGTATAATAAGGCATTTTAGAAAGGAAACTGAAACGGAAAGAACAGATGATTCTTTGTGTATGCGACTAATTTAGTTTCTATCATTATGACACTTGCTCTTCTAGAAAGCTACAGGAGAAGATAGCGAGAAAAACCTGGATGGAGATTGACAAGGCTGTGTTCTTATTCAGCTCCACTGCTGCCATCTTCATAAACTCTCTGGGCCTCGTTTTCTCATCTAAAAAGTGGCACAGCTAGTCTCAATGTTCACACATTCCCGTCGAGCTCCAAAACACATTATTTTAATGTGGGGGGGTTGCATCTAACAGGAAAGTCTATGAATGCTTCTTGGTACACAATCATGATGAGTTAACTAGCAGACATAGCGCAGTCCTTCTCCTGGGAGAATGAGAAAAGAGCATGACTAAACACTTCCCATTGAAAAATAAATTTGAAGTAATCTGGAACCACACTTGCATGATTGTTATCTAGAACTGGAATTTCAGTGTTTTCTGTAGAACTTTCATTAAGTATCATATTTCCTGTAATTCAATATTCATGTATTCAGTAAATGTTTTCTAAGAACATGTTGCTTGCAAATCATCAAGTTTGGTTTTGGGGGGAATCAATTTGTTCCCCACATTAGGGGAACAGCCTTTTCTGGTGATTGAGCAGACATAAAAAAAAATTATTAATTCATGTATGATGTTTGCTTTATTCCACAAATATTTGAAGTCGCTTACAATAATGTATATCCTAATACAAATAGACAGTCAGAATAGGGAAAATATAGATGAAATGGAAAGCAATGTTAGACTAGAGATCCACAAGCAATAGAATTCCGCAAATGTGCCAAAGCTGAGGTGAAATTTTGTCTTTGATCTTAGCAGTGGCCAAAGCTAAAAGAGAAGTTGAATGTCCATGCAAATAAGAAGATGTCAACTCCTTAAGAGAGGCAAAGTCTTTGCTAGAATCTAGACCTGAAAGATATTGCATGCAACTTTAGTTTTGGGGGATACTGTTTGATGATTATATGTATTGAGCACTTACTATGTGCTAGGCATGGTACAAAGTGTTTTACAAGTATTCTGTCATTAATCTTAACAGCAACTCTGTGAGCCAGGGACTATCATGTTATTGATGACAATGCTGAGTCTTGGAGAACCCAATAAACTTTACATAATACATAGTAACAACTGGAAGCAGTACTTGAACAATTGGGGAGTCTATTGTCTTCATCACTAGGTTATACTCCTCCTGGAGCAAGCTTCCTGCCTCTTCTGGGGAGGCTGTAGGTCTTAAGCTACAAGCCAGCAACAAATACAGCACAAGATTTCATAAGGCTGTTGCTTATAACATCTCTGAAGGTAAGCAGGGGGCATCACACTGAAGGAATTCAGGAAAGAATTTCTGCTGTAAGCTGAAAATGAGTAAGTCAAATACTTACCTTAGTAATTCTTTTCATTGTTGAGGTTTTAAACCTGGGCTGCCTAGGTGAGTGGGTGGGATATACTTCACAAATAACCTTTACAAAATATATTTTTTCTCCATTGTGGTCTTGATGAAATTGATCAGAAAATAGTTCCAGGCAAGAGTCTGAAGTTACTCTTTGTTGACTGAAAGGCAGATCAATGTGAGGCAGGAAGATGTAGTGACTATTGCTCTGCCTTGAAGACATCTAGACCTCTGTACTAGTGCTCTTGCTGTGCCTCTTCCTAATTGTGAGATTCTGGACCAGGTACACAATCTCCTTGTCTCAGTTTCTTCATCTGTAAAATAGGGATACTAATAGTATTTACATATAAAATTATTGTAAAGATTTAAAAAGATAACATAGAGTCGGACACATTGTAAACTCTATTGTGAGCTAGAGCATCTTCTCTCACTCTTCTCTCTTCTTGACTTCCTTCCTCAAAGATTTCCTCCCTTCCCCATTTCCCTCCCCCTTGATTTTTCCCTGTCCTCAACTTTTTTCCTCGCCACTTCATCTCTGTCTCCAGCTTCCAATTTTTCATCTTCCTTCTCATCTCCCTCTTCATCCCAATTCGTCTTTTACGAAGTTGAGCAGATAGCTTAACTTAACATCTCATCACAAATCAGAGGTACCAAACCTGAACCCTTCCTGAATGGATAGAGCCACTTGCTTAAGAGATCAGCCCAAAGGATAACAAGAATTGTCTGGGAAGACAAAGGAAGTAAAATGTTGTGGGCGAATACACAGGAGCAAGTTATTTCTTCTTGTGGGTGTTAGGGAAGGATTCACAGAGGAGTGATATTTCATTGGGTCTTCAGAAATAAAACCAGTGGATAAGGTTGAAGACAGGGAGAAGGGATACCAAGGCTTAGAAATAATGATTACCAAGACATGTACATGAGGAGGAAGCAAGTGCTTAAATGTTCTTGGAAGGTAGAAGACTGATGCTATGCAGGAGATGAGGATAATAAAGTAGTTCAGGGACAGATTTTAAAACTTACTTCAATTATATTGAAATCCACTCTAATTGTAAGCTTCCAAGTAGATGCCAGTTAGCTCTCAATACATTTACTTGTGATTCTCTGAAATGCGTAATGTTTAATGAAGTGATTTGGAACAATAAATTGGTTTTTACTATAGTTGTTTTCAGTTTATTGAACCAAAATACCATTATGCTTGCTGTATTAGTCAGGGTTCCCTAGAGCGACAGAACTAATAGGATAGATGCATATATATAAAGGAGAGTTTATTAAGTATTAACTTACACAAACACAATGTCCCACAATAGGTTGTCTGCAAGCTTGAGGAGCATGGCGAGCCAGTCTGAGTCTCAAAACTGAAGAACTTGGAGTCTGATGTTTGAGGGGAGGAAGCATCGAGCATGGGAGAAAGATGTAGGCTGAGAGGCTAGGCCAGTCTTGCTTTTTACGTTTTTCTGCCTGCTTTATATTCGCTGGCAGCTGATTAGATTGTGCCCACCAGATAAAGGGTGGGTCTCCCTCCCCCAGCCCACTGACTCAAATGTTAATCTCCTTTGGCAATACCCTCACAAAAACATCTGGAAACAATACTTTGTATCCTTCAATCCAATCAAGTTGACACTCGGTATTAACCATCACACTAAAGCTAATGATATTTCATTCAACTTGAAAACTTGTTTATTTTATAGGACTTTTTGGATTCAGGTTATAAACAATAAGTCATAGTTATTAATATTCTCAGTTTACCACCATAGTGTATATTTTTCATTCTTTCTTTGTGATTTGTTGATATTTATGGTCCCTGACTGAAAAGTTGAGAATATGTATTCTTATTATCTACCATGTTTTTCCAGAGTTATAGAAACTGTCTCCATATTTGTTTTGCAAACATAATTTCTTTTCTTTCAGATTTGTTTCTTTATACTGGTATTGGAACTGTGCCTGATCTAGTGAAATACTGATTTTCACATACCTCAGTATCTGAATCTGACCTTTTTTTTCTGATCTGGAGAAAGGAATTTTCTTTTTTGGTTTTTTGGCCATCAGTCAACAGTGAATCGAGATCCTTGAAGAGCAATGGAACTTAGAGGTTGTAATAAACCACAGTTGCTTTCCAGAGAGTATTATTTGGTCAAAAGCAGTACCTTTAATTGTATTTTGAAAACTGAAAAGAAATATTATTTTAATTAATTTATTATCCTCTGTAGTAAATTATTACAGTAATAGCTTCCAATTAATCAAACCTACCTGTATCATTGACCCACTCTGACTCTGAGCTTGGCCATGTGATTTCCTTTGACCAATAGGATATTAGCAAAGTGTTGCAAGCAGAGCCTTCAAGGGCACTTTCGCACAGGAGCTCTGTTTCTCTTGCTGCTTTTGGAACCCAGCTTTTGTGCAAAGAAGCTCTGGCTAGCCTGCTGGAGACCTGTTGCCAAGATGATAACCAGCACCAACATAAAGGAGTGAGGCCTTCCTAGGCCGTCCTGCCCCACCTGAAAAGCCAAAGGACTGCAGCTGCATGAGTGAGTGAATCAGCAGAAGAACTGACTGGCTGAATCCATCCCAAAATGCCAACCCACTGAATTCTTGAGTTAAGAAGGTGATTGTTGTTTTAAACCGCTAAGCTGGAATGGTTTGTTCCACAGCAGTACTGATACATTGTATGCCATTCTTTTATATGTAATCTTGCCTCTAATGTGCGAACATTTGTATATATATCAGAATTTGGGCCAGATAAAATATTCAAATGCTTTTAGTGGAATCATATTTAATAACTCAATATATCATGAAAAATACAGTTTCAAAAAGCATAAACTGGCTGGGCGTGGTGGTTCATGGCTGTAATCCCAGCACTTTGGGAGGCCGAGGTGGATGGATCACGAGGTCAGGAGATCAAGGCCATCCTGGCTAACACAATGAAACCCGGTCTCTACTAAAATACAAAAAATTAGCCGGGCGTGGTGACAGGTGCCTGTAGTCTACTTGTGAGGCTGAGGCAGGAGAATGGCATGAACCTGGGAGGCAGACCTTGCAGGGAACCGAGATTGCACCACTGCACTCCAGCCTCAGCCTGGGTGATGGAGCAAGACTCCATCTCAAAAAAAAAAACAAAAAAAAAAAA
>NW_012115488.1:13905121-13921592 GCF_000951035.1 Colobus angolensis palliatus | reverse complement strand
CCTCTGCCTCCCATAGTGCTGGGATTACAGGCGTGAGCCACTGTGCCCAGCCTTATTACAGTTTATTGTTATAGCTCCATTTTATTATTAGTTATTGTTGATTTCTTAATTTATAAATTAAAGTTTATGATAGATATCTTTATATAAGAAAGAACATAATATATGTAGCATTCAGTGCGATCCATGGTTTCAGGCATCCAGTGGGGGTCTTGAAACGTATCCCATGTAGATAAAGAGGAGCTACTATATGGTTTTACAAAAATTATACCAATATTTTTCTAATGGACATTTTTTATATTGTCTCCCATAAAAAGCTTAAGAATGAACATACTTATGATCAAATCTTAAATCACCTTAGGGCTTTCTTAAAGCGACCAGGTACCTAGGTATGATGATTTTTGATGAGTTCTTCAGGTTAATGAAAGAGCTTGGTCAGAATCTAGCTCCTAACCTGGTTCTAACAAGTGATTAGCACTTGAGACATGAGTGCAGAATGGAGGAATGTACTTATTGAGCGAGGGGTCAGCATGAGGAACTTGAGGGACTATGGTGACCAAAACATCCATGATCCCTGCCCTCATTTTACATAGATTAGTAAAGAGACATGTATGAATCAAGTAGTCACCCAATATATAACCACCCACTGTGATACATACTACAAAGCCAAAACTCATGAGACTTCTTCCCAATAGTGAGAGAAGGCTCTCCCGAGGAAACGATGTAAACTGGCATCTCCTTGGTGAGATAGTGCTACCAGGTAAAAGGAGGGACAGTGGGGGGACAGCACACCTGGCAGAGGATAGAGCGATTTGCCAAAGTGCTGAGGTCGCAGGACTGCAGAGCCGACCAGTCAGGGATCTGTAAGAAGGCGACTGTGCCTGAGATGAAGCTGCAGCCATCTGGCCTTCCACACACTCATTTCTGCATATGGGAATTCTATCAGAATACTTCTCTGTTGTTTTATGCATTTTCCAGGTTTTCTCCATTTAGCACTTAATATTTCTGTATTGGAAAAAATATAGTTGTTTGTAAAAGATAGCCCTATGAAATACGAAGAAGTGTCACTTTGTTGATTTTTCATGGCTTTGCCTCCTGTTGTGCTGAGTGTCCTAACTATATCAGTGGCACTTCATTTTAAAAATTAATTAAATCAGCAAGTGCTGGCAAAACAAAACACCATCAAATGTGATTATCCAAATTCCTCTTGAGAAGCAAGAGATATTATAGCATGTTACTGGGGCTCCCTTCAATTCTGGTGACTGTGTAATGAGAGATTTTTGCTGTTGTTAATTCTCTATGGAATCGTCATAAATCTTCATCCTTTCAGGATGGGTTTGACTTGAGAGAACTAAAAGGACAAATTTCAATAAAGAAAACAGATAATCGCATTGAAAAATGATGGTTATCATGAAAAGTAAACTATATAAGGTAATAAGACTAATTTCTTGTGTGGCTCATAAACTGGGGCTTTAAAGAGTCTAAATATTTTTGAGTAATAGCATCATTGGAATAAGCATAGAGTCCCCAAGGTGGCAATTTCAAGGGACAACACACTTAAGTAATTAGAATTTTGGAATGCATGTTTTAAAAAATCAGTTTGCTTGATTTAATGAGATATATTTATTCATTAATTCAACCAGCCTTTATTCAACGATTTCTCTGGGACCAGTTCTATTTTAAGTGATTGGGATAGATCAAGGAATGAAACAGACAGAGATCCCTGTCCTAGAGGAATTTACATTTTAGTATGGTGTAGAAAGATACAGAGTAAATGAAATAAGTAAAGAAATCATAAATTATGTTAGAAGTATAACTACAATGGTCTGGGCATGGTGGCTAACGCCTGTAATCCCAGCACTGTGGGAGGCTGAGGCAGGTGGATCATGAGGTCAGGAGATCGAGACCATGGTGAAACCCCGTCTCTACCAAAATACAAAAAATTAGCTGGGCGCGGTGGTGGGTGCCTATAGTCCTAGCTACTTGGGAGGCTGAGGCAGGAGAATGGTGTGAACCCGGGAGGCAGAGCTTGCAGTGAGCCGAGATTGGGCCACTGCACTCCAGCCTGGGCAACAGAGCAAGACTCCATCTCAAAAAAAAAAAAAAAAAAAATGTATAACTACAATGACAAAAAAAAAAAAAGATCAGAATAAAGATGATAAGGAATGTACCAGACTTATACACCTAACATCATGAAACCAAAACCTGGCCCCTCTTTTTCATTTCATGATCACAGCCTTGTACACTAAATAGTTTTAACTCTTGAGTTATATTATTAACTCTCACAATCTTTTGATCCAGTGAGTAAAAGAAAAGTCCTCAGCAACAAAATCTAGCCACATGAACAGAATCAGGTCTATTAAAATCAAGCCCAGTCTTCTCGCTTTGCATTTTCAGAGGCTCAGCCTGGCTTTATGAACAATTGTGTTTCTCCCATGCTCAACCTTTCTGTTTCTCTCTTGCTCCTGCTTGCAGTGCCTCTGAGTTGAGAGTTATGCACAAGTAGTGCAAGAAAGGCAAAGGTTTCCTTCCTTGTTGTCAAAGGCAACTCTGACAACATTGAGATCTGGAAAAGCACTCTATTTGTTCCTCTGTTACCATCAAAGAGCCTGAGAGTATCTCAATGGAGCAAAGGGAAATGATTGACAGCAACATTGGCCACCAGCAGTTCTCAGAATGGATTGAATATTGTGAACCACCTAATTTTTAAGCATGGGTTAGATTAACTTTGTTAAAACAAAACAAAACTAAAACATGTCCTGGAATTTTCCTCAAACAAACGTAAAGACAGTAAAATAATTTATTGATTGGATAATTCTTACCCTGAAATTCTAATTCCTTGCACCTAGCCAATTGTGTCCCCATTCCTAAAAATTCATATGTTGAAGTCCTAACCCCCAACACTTCAGAATGTGACTGTTTGAAAATAAGACCTTTAAAAGGGTAATTAAACTGAAATGAAGTCATTAGGGTGGGTGATAATCCCATATGACTGGGATCCTTCTAAGAGGAGGAAATTGGGCCACAGACACACAGAGGGACACAGGGAGAAGACAGCCATCAACAAGCCAAGGAGAGAGGCCTCAGAAGAAACCAACCCTGCCAACACTTTGATCTTGGACTTCTAGCTTCCAGGATTGTGAGAAAATGCATCTCTGTTTAAGTGACATTTTGTTACAGCAGCCTTAGCAAACCAATACACTGAAAAATAAGCTGGGTCTGGGATCCATATCTTACTGGTTGTTAGCTACCAAAATAATTTAAAACTTTACCCCAGCATACATACAAGCCAGTTGTTGCTGCTACCTGTCTCTCTCACTCCCCATTTTGTGTCTCTTCTCAGTGGAAATGAAGCACTAGTGCTTTGCTTATGAACTTACCATCAGAACCCCATCCCACCTCATTTACCCCAAAGACTCCAGGAGGTGGGAGATCGGAGACACATTTTTCTTACTGTATTAACTAGCTTCTTCAACAGAATCAATAGGATTTACATAGATATATAAGAGGAGTTTATTATGGGAATTGGTTCCTCATTATGGAAGCTGAGAAGTCCTGTGATCTGTTGTCTGCAAGCTAGAGAGCCAGGAAAGTCAGTGGTATAATTCAGTCCTAGTTCTAATGTCCGAGAAGCTGGGGGGCACGGGGGTGGTACTGGTGTAAATCTGGAGTTCAAAGGTCTGAAAAGCAGAAGTACTGACGTCCAAGGACAGGAGAAGATGGATGTTCCAATTCAAGGAGAGAGACAGAAAATCTCCCCATCCTCTGGCTGGGCCGGGTGGCTCACACCTGTAATCCCAGTACATTGGGAGACTGAGGCAGGTGGATCACCTGAGGTCAGGAGTTTGAGACCAGCCTGGCCAACATAGCGAAACCCCACCTCTACTAAAAATACATAAATTAGCCAGGTGTGGTGGCAGGTGCCTGTAATCCCAGCTACTCGGGAAGCTGAGGCAGAGAGAATCTCTTGAACCCAGGAGGTGGAGGTTGCAGTGAGCCTAGATCATGCCACTGTACTCCAGCCTGGGTGACAGAGCTAGACTGTCTCAAAAAAAGAAAGAAGGAAAATGTGCCCATCCTCTGCCTTTTTGTTGTCTCTGAGCCCTCAAGGATTGAATAAATCTGTCTACGTTGATCTTCTGTACTCTGTTTACTGATTTAAATCCTAATCTCTTCTAGAAATATACTCACAGACATACTCAGGAGTAATGTTTTACCATCTGTTAGGGCCTCCCTTAGCCCTGTCAAGTTGACACGGAAAATTAACCAACACACTCACAAAAATACTGTGGAGCCCTGCTCTGCTATGTGCCCTTTATTTCACAGGTTAGGTAACTACCCTTGACAGAGGCTAAATGAAGACCAAGTATGATGAACCATCTAGGAGAACGCACTTCGGTCAGATCGTTTTTTGAGTTACATTTATCCGGTGCACTTGATAAAATTGATAAAACTTGCTTCAGATAAAGAAGCACTGGAAAATAAAAATCCAATAACTTGATTTTTGCCCCCACTGCTATCCCTCTCCTGTGAGATGTTCTTGAGCTAGTATTTACTTTAACCTTGCATGAAGTTTAGTAAAGAGTCTTTCTTTGATCTTTTGAAGAAACTGGATACTTTGGTTTCCTTACTATTTCATAAGTATGGATATAATTTCATTTTCCCAATAAAACCTGAGACATTGTATATTTAGGCATCTTTTGCTCCCTTAGCTCTCTTCATTCCCAAACTTTTCCAGTCATTTTTCTCCTTTGTCTCTTTTGGGGGGTTTCTTATTCCTCTTGCTGCTTAAATGTTGGTATTCCCCAGGTTGCCACTGTAGGGCCACTTTACATTGTTGTTGTTTTTGTTTTTGTTGAAAGGGCTCTCATACACACGTTTTTGTAAACAGCTTTGTCGAGATACAATTCACATACTGTACAATTCACTCGTTGGAAGGATATAATTCATTGCCTTTTGGTATATTCACAGAGTTGAGCATCGATCACACAGTCCACATTAGAATGTTTTCATTCACCCGAAAAGAAATCCTGTGCCCCTTAGTTATCACTCCCCAATCTCTCCATCCTTCCTCCCCTCCCTCAGTCATAAGCAACCACTAATCCACTTTCTGTCTCCATAGATTTGCCTATTCTGAATATTTCATACAAATGAAATCATACAATATGTGGCCCTTTGTGACTGGCTTGTTTCACTTAGCACCATATTTTTAAGGTTCATTTATGTTGTAGCATGTATCAGTACTTCATTTCTTTTATGACTAAATATTCCCACTTACATGTATACCACATTCTGCTTACCCATTCATCAGTTGATGGACATTTGAGTTGATACACTTTTTGACTGTTACACATAATGCTAAAGTGAATGTTCATGTACAGTTTTGTGTGTACATATTTTTTTATTTCTCTTGAGCATATACTTTAGAGTAAAATTGCTGGGCCATATGGTAATTCTACATCTAGTCATTGACAGAGACTTTGAAGAGCTGCTAGATTATTTTCCAAAGTTCTCATCTCTTCTCGTGGTTTGGGCCACCATAACTAGCTTTGATCATGGTCATGGACCTTGCCATGGAGCTGTAGAGAAGTGCAGGGTATTCACTACTGATTACATTTCCTCCTGTTTAGCCTTCCAGCCTTCACCATTTTGCTCCTCAAGCCAACCCCTGCATAGAAGCCAGAGTGAACTGTTGAAAATACTTATCTAGGCATGTCCTTTTCCTGTTTTAAGCACTCCCATGGCTTTCTAGTATAACTTGTTGGAGTCCAAGCCCTCTGTAACAAGGTGCAGAAGAGCACCTACTGTCTGGTCACTGCCCAGCTCTCCAGCCTTGTCTTTCTCTCCTCCCTGCCTCCCATTCAGATTTCACCACTTTATAGCTCCAGTCCCCCTCAGACATTATGCCTCAATCTTTGCAGTTAAATCATACACATCTGCTTGTATGCCCAGTCTGGGTTATTTTCAATTTGAGGTTTTTGGAGACCGCTTTTGACTTTAAAGGTAAAAAGTTGAAGATATTTACAGTAGCGGTTGGAGTCATCTGCTGACCACTAACTTTCATTGGATGTTTTAGGAGCTTCCTTCCGTGGTTCTTTTACCTGGATACTGACCCCTGCATTCACAAGCCCGCAGTCTGGGGTCAGTACACCTCCTCTGTGCTCCTTAATGACTCAATGGGTTGTTAGAATGTTGAAGTACTTCCTCACTCCTCGGCAAATAGATGCTCTTCCAAGTTGCCCAAGACTGCACCACCACCTCCACTGCCCTGAACCTACCCAGGGCTCTCCAGATTTCCTCATGCTCCAGCAGCAGAAGGACTAAATAGCTCCCAGAATCTGCCCTGGCATTGTTGCAGGTCTGCCCTGTGTCGGTGTCCCTGTGCCTTAGTTGTAGAATGTCAACCCTGAGTATCCCACTGAAGAGCACTTTCTGCTTGTGATTCAATAGATACCCCCAAAATACTGGTGGAATGAACAGATGAATGAGTAAAAATCTTTTTTCTTTTCATTTGATGGCTAGATATCTTTTCATTTGATGGCTAGATATCAAAGTAAAATCACTTTTTAGATCTAATACTGGTTTATCTGGTCACAGACCCTTCAAGAATATTTTATTCGCCATCCAAATGGCATTAATATTTATTGAAGGCTAGATGAGGAATTTGCCTGCTATATTTCTAAAATCATCAAAAAGGATGATGTTCTTACTTGCATTGCTCTCTCATGAAAAATCACTCCTAAAAAGGTAGCTCAACCTGCTGCTTTGACTTCCTTCAGTAACATGGAGAGCTCAAGGGAATCGTTAAAGAAAAATCATACATAATGAAACATGATTATTTTAAAATTTGTGGTTTCCATTGATTTCTAAAGTAGAGAAAATAGATTTGCTTTTATATTACATATTTTTTCTCACTAGAGGTATTCTCAAAAATTAAATAAGGTGGGCACATTGAATTTATTAAAAGGATTTGCCATTTATTGAGAAAAAAAGCCCTTAGATGCTTTGCATACTGTATATTAACCAAAAGTGTAAACAGTCACCTCTATATATGAAAATGTACCTTGCAGATGTAGTATAGCATAATCCCAGAACTTACCTGCTTCAGCTTGTCAAAGTGCAATAAAACAATGACACACCAATATCAAAATTTAGAAGTTCTAGAGTATCAAGTCTGTCATTAAGTATAAGAAGATGCATATCTGTGCACGCAGAGGGTGTTTATACGTCTAAAAAACTGATTTTGGAAATTATATTTGGGAATGTTTGTGGACCTACGTTTTTCATTGAGGTAGAGTTTTCCTTTAAACAGACCATTAGGTACATGAAAGTTAAAAATAAATGCATGTATGGTTTTCTGAATGTTCTTTAACTTCACTGTGGCTTTTATTTATGACTTGCCTTCATTTCTTTAATATGAGCCAAATTAAACACAAGTAGCTCTCGGATATAACTATTGTACCTTCATCATTATTGATACTAATCAATAAGTGGGAGGAACACAGAAATTGTCTGCGGCTGAGGTCTTCAGCTTGCCTCTGATGTCATTAAACATAGAGGTAACTGATTTCTCTGTTGACCCTCTTATTCAACTGTGCAGGCCTGGTGGTGAGAGATTCTGTTAGTTTCATCTGAGTATCTTCTCACTCCCTTTTCTCCCCCGCTAGCTCTAGCATGTAGTAGAAATTTAAAGCAAAACAAAAAACCAATTTATTGCATAGATCAGCTCTGTTCTTTACTGAAATTATGTTAAAAAAACAAAAAGGCACAAAAGAAAGTTTAATATGATGTTATCTTTCTTCATAGCTTTGTGTTAGATTTTTTATAAGGATTTTTTGTAGAATAACTCTGCATACGATGCTTGCAGTTTTGGAGTAATTTGAAGAGAAGTTGAAGAAGATTTTGTTGGATAATTAAACATTTGATATGTACAAATTAAGTCAATGAAAAACGAGTGAATTGAATTGGCTTTTTCAGACCTGATAAGTTGTATTTCGAAACATATAGTTTATGTATATGATTTCATTCATTTATTCCCTGATTGTGCATTTACTATGTTCCAAATGCCATTTCAAACACTTGGGATACACCAGTCAATGAGGCACAATTTCTGTACTCATAAGGTTTTCATTTCCTTAAAAAGAATACAACAAATAAATAAAATGAAAAAGAATCAGGTAGTAAAGAGTGTTAGGAGTGAAACAAGACACTTATTTCATAGAGTGTCTTTGTGTGGAGATGGAGAACACTTAGATTGGCCAGAGGAAGTTGCTAAATTGGCAACATTTGAGCTGACGTCTCAGCAACAAGGAGACTGCCAGGTGAAGGTTGGGGCTAGCAGATTCCAGGCAGAAGAGTCATCAGGAGAAAAGGCGTGGAGATTCAGGTGGCAGCTAAGGTCAATTAGCTAACAGCCGACATTAGATTATGATCATATTATTGCTCTGTCCTCATTATAATAGATACTATGTTTAAAATTGTTTCACCAAAACTCAAACCAGACAAATGATCCACTTGGAAGTTAACAAATATATACTTGAATCACTTAAGCACCTTAAAAATGTAACTAACATCAATTAAACAAATGATTAGGTTGGAAGATACAACAGTCCAGAGTTGCACAATGGACTTTCTAATAATTAATGGGTATTACTCCTTTCCCTTCTGCACAAAACATAACACATCCAAATTTTTAGTGTGTGTAATATCAGTATTGAAAAAATCCTTGACCCTTAAAATGTTTTGAATTAAGTTAATTGCACTTTATTCTTGATCTCTGATCACTACTGAAGGATATTCAAAGAGAGATGTTGTGATTTAGCTATAACCTGTTCTAGGTGAAGTGATAGCTTTGATGTCCAGATAAAAGTACTTTTCAATTCTAACAAAACAAAATAAAAAGATGTGCAGAAGATAAAAGGCCTCAGGTAATATAAGAAGAGAAGGAAAATATTGAGATAAATATCTTTGAGGTCTCCAACCACTTTTTATATTCCTAGTGAATAATTTGGACTAAGTGGTTTAGCCATGACAAAACCCTACAGAGTGGGATCATATATTTGAGGGAAATAATATAGAGTATAAGTTCTACAAACATAGGAATTATGCTTTTGCTTTCCTGTAAAGGCTAGGATAGGACTTTATCCCCAGTATATGCTTCATAAATGCCAGTAATGAAAAGGAGAAGGACTACTGTACTTCAGGGTTGTTTTAATGAGATAACAGATCAGAATGGAGTTCTGGAATCTTACTCATATTCAAACAAGCAAGTACTACATTTCAGAACCTAACATCTAACAGACATCTGTATTAGTCAAGGTTCTCCAGAGAAACAAAACCAGTAGGAGATTTATATGTTTAATCCATATACTTTTTTGAGCCAGATTTTCTCATTTATAAAGTGCCTTTTTCCATTTTATAAAGATAGTCTGACAGATAGCATGTGCTTTCCCACACAAATCTGTCAGCTCGCTCATCTTTATCCACCACACCCACCTATAGTTCAAATCTGAAAACTTTCCAAAGTAGAGTATGCCAGTCAGCTAGAGGCAGTTGGATGAAAATTGAGAAGTAAAAATTCATCTTAAACCTTCGTTTATCTGAGATCTAAGCTTCACCACGGTAGGTAACTGCTGGATGGATAAAGGTCTTAGTCAGCTGGGGCCTTTGTGGCATCTCTCAGGCTCCAGGTTGGGTATACAAATAGGATATTACTCTTAAATGTGTATGTGTTACCCTTAAGAACCACTTCTTTAGGCATTTAGACATCCAAGAATGTCTAAGAAAACCCTTATTTGTACATTGATACATGGGCTTGTTTTAAAAAATCAGAGCTTGTTACAATCCAAATACTTTCTTGGAAACCCAAAGTATATATCTTGTACTGAATGATAAATTCTACCTCTCCTGTAGAAGCCCAGTAATATCTTCAGTGAAAGGGGGTGACAAACATTTCACATGGAAAGAGGTGGATGTTTTTCTTGGAAAACTCAGGGTGCATGTCGTTTCTTAAAAGAAAAATATTTTCTTTTCTGAAGTACATATTATGGATCCTCAGCGACATTTATTTAAGGAAAGGCCTACAATGAGTCTAAGCTCATAAACCTTGTTTACTGTTTTTTTCCTAATCCAGTGGATAAGAAAAATCAGACTCTTTACATATTATATTCTGTTCCCCCATTGTTTTTAGTTGTGCTAGCCAGATTTTATTTTTAATTTTTGTGGGTACATAGTAGATATACATATTTATGGGTTACAAGAGATGTTTTGATACAGGCATGTAATGTGTATTAATCAGATCAGGGTAAATGGGGTATTCATCTCCTCAAGCATTTATCCTTTGTGTTAAAAACAATTTAGTTATACTCCTTGAGTTATTTAAAAATGTACAACTAAAAATGTACTATAGTCACCCTGTTGTGCTATCAAATACTAGGTTTTATGCTAACTGTATTTTTGAACCCATTAACCATCTGCACTTTCTTCTCATCTCCCCACTAACTTTCCCAGCCTCTGGTAACCATCCTTCTACTTATTTTAATTTTTAGTGCCCACAAATAAATGAGGACATGTGAAGTTTGTCTTTCTGTGCCTGGCTTATTTCACTTAACACAGTGACCTCCAGTTCCATTTATGTTGTTGCAAATCACAAGAACCCATTATTTTATAGCTGAATAGTACTCTATGTGTATATGTATCACATTTTCTTTATTCGTCTGTTGATGGACACTTAGATTGATTCCAAAACTTGGCTATTGTGAATAGTGCTATAATCCACATGGAAAGACAGATATCTCTTCAATATACTGAATTCCGTTCTTTTGGGTGTATACCTAGGAGTGGAATTGTTGGATACTATGGTAACTCTATTTTCAGTTTATCAAGGAACCTCCAGACTATTCTCCATAGTGGTTGTACTAATTTGCATTCCCGCCCGGAGTGTGCGAGGGTTTCCTTTTCTCTATATCCTTGCCAGTATTTGTTATTGCCTGTCTTTTGGATATAAACCATTTTAATTGGGATGAGATGATATCTCATTGTTTTGATTTGCATTTCTCTGATGATCAGTGATGTTGAGCACCATTTCATATACCTGTTTTCCATCTTTATGTCTTCTTTTGAGACATGTTTATTCAGATCTTTTGCCTATTTTCAATTCAGATCATAAGTTTTTTTCCTGTAGAGTCGTTTGAGCTCCTTACATATTCTGGTTATTAACCACTCGTCAGATGGATAGTTTACAAATGTTTTTTCCCATTTTGTGGGTTGTCTTTTCACTTTGTTGATTGCTTACTTTGCTGTTCAGAAGCTTTTCAGTTTGATGTGATCCAGTTTGTCCATTTATGGTTTGATTGCCTGAACTTGTAGGGTATTACTCAAGAAATCTTTGCGCAGTCCAGTGTCCTGGAGAGTTTTCTCAATGTTTTCTCTTAGTAATTTCATAGCTTGAGGTCTTAGATTTAATTTTTAATTCATTTTGATTTTATTTTTATATATGGTGAGAGATAGGAGTACAGTTTCTTTTCTTTTCTTTTTTTTTTGCATATGGATATCCAGTTTGACCCACACCATTTATTGAAGAGGCTGTCCTTTCTCCAGAATATCATCTTCTTGGCACCTTTGTCAAAAATGAATTCACTATAGATGTATGGATTAATCTCTGCGTTCTCTAGTCTCTTTCACTGATCCATGTGTCTTTTTTTATGCCAGTACCATGTTACTGTAGTTCTGTAACATAAAATCAGGTAACATGATTCTTTCAGTTTTGTTCTTTTTGTTTAGGATAACTTTGACTATTCTGGGTCTTTTCTGGTTCTATTTAAATTTAAGGATTTTTTTTTCTATTTCTATGAAGAATGTCATTGATATTTTGATAAGGATTACATTAAATGTATAGATTGCTTTGGTTAGTATGGACATTTTAACAATATTAATTCTTCCAATCCATGACCATGGGATATCTTTCTCTTTTTCGTGTCTTCTTTTCTCTCTTGCATTCTATGCTTTATAGATTTCACTGTAGAGATCTTTCACTGCTTCAAGTTAATTCCTAGGTATTTCATTTTACTTGTGGTTATTATAAATGGAATTACATTCTTGATTTGTTCTTCAGATGTTTGCTTTTGGCATACAGAAATGCTACTGGTTTTTGTTTGTTGATTTTGTCTCCCACAACTTTACCGAATTTGTTTATCAGTTCTAATAGTTTTTGGGGGAAGTCTTTAGGTTTTTCCAGATTTAAGACCATATCATCTGCAAACAAGGATAATTTCACTTCTTCTTTTCCAATTTGGATGCCCTTGTTTCTTTCTCTGGTCTGACTGCTCCAGCTAGGACTTCTAGTACTGTGTTGAATAACAGTGGTGAAAATGAGCATCCTAGTCATGTTCCCAATCTTAGAGAAGAGGCTTTCAGTTTTTCCCCATTCAGTATTATACTATTTATAGACCTGTTGTATATGGCTTTTATTATGTTGAGGTATGTTTCTTCTATATCCATTTTTTTGAGAGTTTTTGTGATGAAGGGATATTGAATTTTATCAAATGATTTTTCAACATCAGTTGAAATGATTATATGGTTTTTGTTCTTCATTCTGTTGGTATGATGCATCCCATTAATTGATTTGCATATATAGTACCCTCCTTGCATCCATGGGATAAATCCCACTTGGTCATGATGAATGATCATCATAATGTACTGTTGAATTCAGTTTGCTGGTATTTTTGTTGATAATTTCTGGATCAATATTTATAAGTGATATTGGCCTGTCGTTTTCTTCTTTTTTATGTGTCTTTGTCTGATTTTGGTATCAGGGTAATACTGGCCTTGCAGAATGACTTTGGAAGTATTCCCTCTTCCTTTATTTTTCTGAATCATTTCAGTAGGATTGATATTCGTTCTTCTTTAAATGTTTAATGAAATTCAGCAGTGAAGCTACTGAGTACTGGACTTTTCTTAGCTGGGAGATATTTTATTATGGCTTTCATCTCCTTACTTGTTGGATTATTCAGATTTTGGATTTCTTCATGGTTCAGTCTTAATAGGTTTTATGCATGTAGGAATTTATCCATTTCTTCTGGATTTTCCAATTTATTGCAGATAGTTGCTTATAGTAGCCACTAATGATTCTTTGAATTTCTGTGGTATTAGTTATAATGTGTCCCTTTTCATTGTTGATTTCATTTATTTGAGTCTTCTCTATTTTTTTCTCAGTCTGACTAAAAGTTTGTCCATTTTCTCTATCTTTTCAGAAAACCAACTTTGCACTTTTTGATCTTTTGTTTTGTTTTCTCTGTTTCAAATTTATTTGTTTATGCTCTGAACTTTATTATTTCTTTTCTTCTACTAATTTTGGGTTTGGTTTGCTCTTGCTTTTCTAACTTTTAAAGATGCATTGTTAGCTGGCTTAAAGTTTTTATTCTTTTTTGATGTAGCCACATGTAACTATAAGCTTTCTTCTTAGTACTACTTTTGCTGTATCCCATAGGTTTTGGTAGGTTGCATTTCTATTATCATTTGTCTCAATATATTTTTCCATTTTATTTCTAATATCTTCATTGACTCACTGATTATTCAGGAGTATATTTTTAAATTTCCATATGTCTGTATAGTTCCCCAAATCCCTCTTGTTATTGATTTCTAGTTTGATTCCATTGTGGTCCGGAAAGCTGCTTGATGTTATTTCAGTTTTCTTGAATGTTTTAAGACTTGTTTTGTGACCTAACATATGGTCTGTCTTTGCAAATGATCCATGTGCTGTGGAAAAGAATGTGTATTCTTCAGCTGTTGGATAAAATGTTCTCCAAATACCTAGTAAGTCCATGTGTTCTGTAGTGCAGATTAAGTTCAATGTGTCTTTGTTGATTTTCTGTCTAGAAGATCTGTCCAATGACAAAAGTGGGATGTTGAAATCTCCAGCTATTATTTTATTGGAGTCTATGTCTGTCTTTCTTTCTAATAGCATTTGCTTTATATATCAGGATGCTGCACTGTTTGGTGCATGTGTATTTACAATTGTTATATCTTATGGTGAATTGACCCTTTTATCATTATCTAGTGATTTCCTTTGTCTCTCCTTATGGTTTTTGTCTTGAAATCTACTTTGTAAAAAAAAAAAAAAAAAAAGAAATCTACTTTGTCTGATATAGGTATAGCCACTTTAGCTCTTTCTTGTTCCCATTGGTATGGAATATCTTTCTCCATCCCTTTCTTTACTTTCAGTCTATGTATAGGTGAAATGTGTTTCTTATAGGCAACAGATCATTAGGTCTTGTTTTTTAAAATCCATTCAGCCACTCTATGTCTTTTGATTGGAGAGTTTTGTCCATTTATATTCAATGTTATTATTAATAAGTAAGGACTTACTCCTGTCATTTTGTTACTTGTTTTCTGTTTGTTTTATGGTCTTCTCTTTCTTCTTTTCTTTCTGTATTCCTTTCAGTGAAGGTGATTTTTTTCTGGTCATTTGATTTAATTTTATACTTTTCGTTTTTGTGTATCCATTCTATGTTTTTTTATTTGAGGTTACCATAAGCCTGGCAAATACTGTCTTATAACCTTTTATTTTAAGCTGATAAGAACTTAATACTGCTTGTCTAAACAAACAAACAAGCAAAAAGAAAACTAATAAAAACTCTACACTTTAACCTCTTTATTTTTAAAATTTATTTTGTTATTTTAAGTTCTTGGACATACGTGCAGGATATACAGGTTTGTTACATAGATAAATTGTGCAGGATGTGCAGGTTTATTACATAGGTAAATGTGTGCCATGGTGGTTTGGTGCATCTATCAATGCATCACCCAGTTATTAAGCCCAACATGCATTAGCTATTTTTCCTAATGCTCTCCCTCCCTCCACCCCACCCCCAACAGGCCCCTGTGTGTATTGTTCCCCTTTCTTCTCCCTGTGTCTATGTGTTCTCATTGTTCAGCTCCCATTTATACATGAGAACATGTGGTGTTTGGTTTTCTACTCCTGCGTTACTTTGCTAAGGATAATGGATTCCAGCTCCATCAATGTCTGTGCAAAAAACATGGTCTCATTCCTTTTTATGGCTGCATAGTATTGCATGATGTATAGGTACCACATTTTCTTTACCCAGTCTATCACTGATGGGCATTTGGGTTTATTCCATGTCTTTTCTATTGTGAATAGTGCTGCAATGAACATGTGTGTACATGTATCTTTATAATAGAATGATTTATATTCATTTGGGTATATACTCAGTAATGGGATTGCTGGGTCAATGGTATTTCTGGAGGAATTGCCACATGGTCTTCTACAATGGTTGAACTAATTTACATTCCCACCAACAGTGTGAAAGCATTCCTATTTCTCTGCAACTTTGCCAACATGTTGTTTCTTGACTTTTTAATAATCACCATTCTGACTGGCATGAAATGGTATCTCATTGTGGTTTTGATTTGCATTTCTTTAATGATCAGTGATGTTGAGCCTTTTTTTTTTCCATATGTTTGTTGGCTGCGTGAATGTCTTCTTTTGAAAAATGGCTGTTCATGTCTTTTGCCCACCTTTTAATGGGGTTGTTTGTTTTATCTTCTAAATTTGATTAAGTTTATTGTAGAATCTGAATATTAGACATTTGTCAGGTGGACAGATTGGAAAAATTTTCTCCATACTTTGTCTAGAAAACACCATCATCTAAGCCCAAAAGATTATTAAGTTGATAAGTAACTTCAACAGTCTCAGTATACAAAATCAATGTGCAGAAATCACAAGCATTTGTATACAGCAACAACAGGCAAACAGGCAACCAAGTTATGAATGAACTCCGATTCACAATTGTCACAATGAGAATAAAATTCCTAGAAATACAGCTAACAAGGGAAGAGAATGACCTCTTCAAGGAGAACTACAAACCACTGCTCAAAAAAACCTGAGAGGACACAAACAAATGGAAAAACATTCCATGCTCATGGATAGGAAGAATCAATATTGTGAAAAAGACCATACCTGCCCAAAGTAATTTGTAGATTTAATGCTATTCCCATTAAACTACCATTGGCATTCTTCACAGACTTAAAAACTATTTTAAAACTTATATGAAACCAAAAAAGAGCTCAAATAGCCAAAGTAATCCTAAGCAAAAAGAACAAAAGTGGAGGTATCATGCTACCCAGTTTTAAACTATACCACAAGACTACAGTAACCAGAACAGTACGGTACTGGTTCCTCCAACTCTTAACCTTTTGTTGTTTCTCTGTATATCTTATTGTATTGTCTATCTCTTGAAAAGTTGTCATAGCTATTATTTTTGATTGGTTCATAATTTCATCTTTCTACTTCAGATAATTAGTTTACACACCACTGTTACAGTGTTATAATATTCTGTGTTTTTCGGTGAGATTACTGTTACCAATGAGTTTTATACCTTCAGATGATTTCTTACTGCTTTTTATTGTCTTTTTCTTTCTGACTGAAGTACTCCCTTTAGCTTTTTTTTTTTTTTTT
>NW_012115488.1:13881187-13905071 GCF_000951035.1 Colobus angolensis palliatus | reverse complement strand
TTTTTTTTTTTTTTTTTTTTTGTAGGATAGATCTGGTGTGATGAAATCTCTCAGCTTATATTTGTCTGGGAAAGTGTTTATTTCTCCTTCATGTTCAAAGGACATTTTTCTAGAGCAGAAGTTGTTTACTCTAAACATATTCCTCTAGAGTAAAAGTTTTTTACTCTAGACATATTCTAGAGTAAAAGTTGTTTTTTTTTTTCCTTCAGCATTTTAAGTATGTCATGCCACTATCTTCTGGTCTGTGAGGTTTGCACTGAAAAGTCTGATGCCAGATGTATTACAGCTCCATTTTATTTTATTTGTTTCTTTACTCTTGCTACTTTTAGAATCTTTACCCATGATCTTTGGGAGTTTGCTTATTAAATACCTTGAGGTAGTATTCTTAAGGTTAAATGTGCTTGGTATTCTAAAACCTTGTACTCAGATATTATCTTTCTCTAACTTTGGGGATTTCTCTTATTATCTCTTTGAATAAACTTTCTACCTCTATCTCTTTCTCGACCTCATCTTTAAGGTCAATAACTCTTAGATTTGCCTTTTTGATGCCATTTTCTAGAAACTGTAGGCATGCTTTATTGTTTTTTATTCTTTTATCTTTTGTCTCCTCTGACTATTTTCAAATAGCCTGTCGGCAAACTCATTTATTCTTTCTTCTGCTTGATGAATTCTGCTGTTAAAAGACTCTGGTGCATTCTTCAGTATGCCAATTGCATTTTTCAACTCCAGAAATTCTGCTTGATTCTTTTTAATTAATAACTTTGTTCAGTTTATCTGATAGAATTCTGAATTCCTTCTTTGTATTATCTTGAAAAGCTTTGAGTTTCCTCAAGACAGCTATTTTTAATTCTCTGTCTGAAAGATCATATATCTCTGTTTCTCCAGGATTGGTCCCTGGTGCTGTATTTAGTTCATTTGGTGAGATTATGTTTTCCTGAATGGTCTTGATGCCTGTGGATGTTTACCTGTGTCTGGGCATTGAACAGTTAAGTATTTACTATAGTTTTCACAGTCTAGGCTTGTTTATACTCATGCTTCTTGGGAGGGCTTTTCAGTTATTTGAAAGGACTTGGGTGTTGTGATCTAAGCCATAGTTGCATAAGTGGGCACCCCAAGTCCAGTAATTCTGTGGTTACTGAAGACTTGTAGAAATACCTCCTTGATGGTCTTGGATAAGATCCAGAAGTATTTTCGGGATTACCAGGCAAAGACTCTTGTTCTTTTTCCTTACTTTCTCCAAACAGTTTCTCCGTTCTGGGCCATCTGGAGCTGGGAGTGGGGTGACACAAGCACCCCTGTGGCCACCACCACTATGTCTGTGCTGGGTCAGTCCTGAAGCCAGCACAGCACTTGATCTTGCCTAAAGCCCACTGTAATTACTACCTGGCTGCCACCTATGTTCGTGCAAGGCCCTGGGGCTCTACAATCAGGAGCTGGCAAAGCCAGCTAGGCTTGTGTTCTAGCAAGTACCCCCAGGCCTTGGACAGGTCCAGGAGCCAGGGACTAGAGTCAAAAACCTTAGATGTCTACATGGTGTTCTATTGTACTGTGGTTGAGCTCACACCTCATACTCAAACCACAACATGCAGTCCCTTCTGCTCTTCCCTCCCCTTTCCATAAGCAGAGGAGCCTCACCTGCTGGCCACCACTACCACAGGCCCACATGGAGTATTGCCAGGTTACTGCCATGCTCTTTTAAGGCCTGAGGGCTCTTAAGTCAGCTTGTAGCTAATGCTACCTGGCCTGGTACTCACCCTTCAGGGCAGTGGTCTTCCCTCTGTGTCAAGGGCAGGTCCAAGGATGCCACCCGAGAGCCAAGGCCTGTAATTGGTGACCCCAATAGCCTGCTTGGTGCTCTGTTTCTATATGGCTGAATGAATACCTAAAGTGCAAGACAAAGTTCTCTTTAGACAAAGTGCTCTTTACTTTTCTTTCTGCTTTTCTCAGGCAGAAATTCTCCTCATAACACCATAGCTGAGAATGTGCTTACTCTCACCTGAACACAGCTAATAACGGAGTCTTACTCAAGGCCCATAGTGTACTTTCTGGGCATCATTATTGGTTATTCAGGACCCAAGGGCTCTTTATTTAGCCATTGATGATCTTGCCAGGACTGGGTCCTTCCCTTCAAGGCTGTAGGTTCTCTTCTGGCCCAGGGTATGTCTAGAAATGTCATCCACAAGTAGGGCCTGGAAAGTGGGCCTCACAACTCTCACCGGTGCCCTATCCTGCTGTGACTGAGCTGGTATCCAGGTGAAAGACAAAGTCCTTTTTACTCTTCCCTCTTCTCTACTCAGGTAGAAGGAGGAAGTCTCTTTCAGAGTCATGATCTATGCAGCCTGGGGTTGCTGGAGAGGTGGAACAAGCACTCCTTTAGCCACCCTGGCTGGTGTCTCAGGAGGTCCTGTGCCCTTTAAGTCTACTGACTTAGAGCCTGATTCAGCACTTGGACTCAACTAGGAGTTATAGTTCTTGTGGCCTAGAATGCCTTTCAAGTTTATTTAGAGTCCCAGAGTACTTTAGCCTGTGATGGTAAGGCTTGCAGGAACTCAAATCCAACCACTGGGAGGGCAATTCCTTTCTGGCTAGGGCTGGTTTAAATACTCCGTGTGGGTGCGCATCAGCTGAGCTCAGTCTGGTTTTGCTTTCTACTGTGACCAGGCAGCACTGAGTTCAATATGCATTGTCTCACAATTCCTGTGTGCTCCCCCTTCCAAGTGCAAAGATTCTCTACCCATACCATGCAGCCACTGCTTGGGGATGGGGGAGGGGTGGTGTCAGCAATTCAAGACTGCTTTTCCTACCTCTCCCATGCCTCTTTTAGTAACATGAAGTTAAAACATGGTACTATAAGTGCTCACCTGGTTTTTTGTTCTTATGAAGGTGCTTTTTTGTTTAGAGATAGTTGTTATCTTGGTGTTCTTCCTGGGTGGGTGGATGATCGGTGGAGCCTTCTATTCGTCTTGCTTCATCCCCTCCTCCCCTAATTTTTTAGTTATAGAGGCTGCTTTAATGTTTTTTTTCAAAGCATTTGCATAATTAATGCATGTGCATGGCACTCAGTTCAAAAGGTACTAAATGACACAGTAAAAATTCCATTTCTTATGCTGTATTCCATTTCCTAGCTATCTCTCTGGAGGGAGCCAGGGTTACCAGCTGCTAGGCATATAAAATACTGTATTATTTCAACCATTAGGTTTACATAATAGTCAGTGTAAATTACTAAAAGTCTGAATATGCCTTATACTTTAAAAATTATATAACTATATAAGCAATTGATATTGAGACCAATAAGTGGATATCATAAATCTTCTGCTTTACAATTTCTTTCATTTTCGTTGTGTTATGTTTCTGTAATATATTTGTTGCATGTTCCATGTTCTCTGTCAAGTAATTAATTTCATTGACTCTAAGATGAACTTTTTATTTCACATTTTTAACATTTCAAAAATTAAAATACTTCTTAAAATTTTTGGCATCTTACAATTTATTGGCAATGTTTTTATGTCTTAATGGTGTAATAAGTAATGGTGTGACATGAAATAATTGTGTTCTTAGATTAGACAAAATCTGATATTTTGTCCTCATTATTCTTAAATGATGTTAGAAGTATAGTGAATTAAATAAATGAGGAAGAAGTTGCTAGATCTCTACCTAGACTTCAAATGGAAGTTAAAAACATTTTAAAGTTTGTTCCCAATAATTTATTTCTTTTAGACGTTAGGCTACAGTGTGATAGAAATAGCTAACATTAAAAAAATATAATATTCTGGCTTTCAAATGTCACTGCATGATGTAGATGAAGAAATACCATGGAAAGGTTTAGTATTTAATAAAGTGATTAAATCCATGTACTTCTAAAATACTAGAGTTTGGGCATTTGTTCTAGATACAGTTCTGCTGAAGCTGACTTGAGAGCTGTCCCTCTGGCATCACTCAAAGAATTTAGTTATTGGGAAGGTATCCAGGAGCACTTCCACTGTAGCTACTTTGTTATACAAGGTACAGAAATGGTATCCTCTTCTGTATTATCATCTAGACATGAACTTCTTTTCTGTAAGACATTACACATATGAGTCCAGTGGATATTTGTATAGAGTGTGCACATGTCTGTTAAAATATTTGTTGTGTTCTTTCTATATTCATGGCACTGTATTATATACTGGAGTACAGGAAATAGCAAGATAAGTTAGATGTGTATGTTTGCTCAGATTTTGGGTCTGTTAACATACATCGACAAGACATGAATAGAAAAACCAGCTAGAGAGTAATCAGTGCTATGAAACATACACAGACAAAAGGAGAGACATTACGTACATCAGAGAAAATTAAGGAAAGCTTCATAAAGAAAATATTCCTACAAAAGTGATGAAAACTTAACTGCAGAAGAAACTGATTAGTTTTTTTGTCTCAATATTTGGAAAAAATCTATTTCACTGACTTGTCATGTTCAATTCAGTTGAAACAGACCCTTCCCCAATATAATAATTGTATGTTTTGCATGCGTGGTTTCCAGTGAAAAGTTCTGTCTATACCAAAAATCTTTCTGGTTAATCTGACCTTGATATTTGATGAGCATCATGCAAATTTAAAAGGTGAAATTCCTTTTGGGTTTGAGAATGTGAGCTATGTAAACAACACTTGAGGTCAACCATAGGCTAATCTGGAAATAGATTTTTGGCTTAAAAACGAGGGTCTAAACTTGGTCATTCCATCCACCAGAAGCTGTGATAAAAGCTTTGTGAAACTGTACTTATTCATTTCAAGTCTTTGTTCTTTAGTATACCACCACAGGGAACACACTTTGATGATGTCATTTCCCCCAATTTAGCCCTGAATCAACAACTAGCTCATTTATGCATCTACTTGTTTTCTTTGGAGAAAGCACTGTCATCACTAGTTACGATAAACTACAAACAGATGCAAAATAGACAATGAACATTTCCAATAGAATTTAACTCATCATTTAAAGATGTATTAGTCATGGGAGATTTATAACTTTTACATTACTAACTTAAAAAGGAGGGACAACTTTATTGTTAGTCAGAACTTTAGACATCCGAACATGTTTTAGGATCTTGTGTATTGCAGATTGTGAAGTGTCTCCACATGAATCCTTCACATTATTAGTACCAGGAATTGACACTTTCTTTTTCACCCTTACAAAATAATAAGTCCTCTCACGTGGAGCCTACTACTGGGAAAGAGGGGTTGTTTTGCTGACATGATAACAAGTCCCAGGGAATTATCCTTGAATTTCATAGACTTACAGAGATGTAATGTACAGTAGAAATTTGAAGTCAGGTACAATTGCAGTAAGCTTTATCATCCACAATATCGGTAGACTCAAAAGTCCTTTAGCATGCTTAACTTGGCCATAAGAACTTCCAAATTTTAGCTGCAGTTGGTGTAGCCTAACCAGTGACTGGGATCTTGGGAACATGATAGAGGAAAAATGTAACAGTAAAATTGGTATACTCGATGACACATTTATTAGTGGCTACTATCATCTGGGTGGTACTACTTTGTCCATGGATATATCTAGCAAAAATCAATGTGCTAGTTAGGTTTTTGCTAATGCCTATAAAAAATAAACCCAAAAATTACAAGAGCTTAACACAATAAAAGTTTATTTGTAATTCACATAACATCCAATCTAGATATTTTTGAGCTTTCCTGGAACCCAGGTTCCTTCCATATTGGAACTGTGCTACTTGCTAGAAGTCTTGGAGTCTTCAATGTTCAGGCAGAAAGAGAAAGACAGAATAGAGAACACAGTCTCCTCTTATCTACCTTTGCTGGCAAGTGACACACATCTCTAATACTTACACTCCACTGATGAGAACCAGTCACATGGCCCCACCTGGATCCAAGAGGAAGTGTCACTGGCTGGGCGGCTGCTTTCTAGCAAAAGACAAAAAAAAAGAGTGGGTAAGTTGGTTGGATTTACATTATCTATATTATGGCAGAGAGTCCATAAATCTTGTTAGAGAGTAAGCTGTTTCTGCACAAAGTTGATCACACCAGATCAGAGAATGCGCTGTGAAAAATCTCATTGTAATTTGTTTTGCAAGGGTGTGTTGCTTTGGGGAAAATATTTTATGCCCACAAACTGGGTATTTATAAATTTCTTGAGATAACTATGAGATATTGATAATAAACACTCACCAGTCTACCCCACACTAATTAGTTATTTTCTTGTTATAGGCATAGTCTAGGAATTGTTCTGTTGGGTAATTCCGTGAGTCCAGCAAACTTATGCATTCTTTTTTTTTGAGATGGAGTCTCGCTCTGTCACCAGGCTGGAGTGCAGTGGCACGATCTTGGCTCACTGCAGCCTCCACCTCCTGGGTTCAAGCCATTCTCCTGCCTCTGCCTCCTGAGTAGCTGGGACTACAGGCCAGCGCCACCACACCCAGCTAATTTTTGTACTTTTAGTAGAGACGGGGTTTCACTATGTTGGCCAGAATAGTCTCCATCGCTTGACCTCGTGATCTGTCCACCTTGGCCTCCCAAAGTGCTGGGATTACAGGAGTGAGCCACTGCACCCAGTCTTACGCATTCTTTAAAAAAAAAGTTTTGCATATCCGTTCTAAAAGGAAATGGGAATTTATGCAAAAGCACTTATGATTTGTTTTGCTTGTTTGCAAACATTTGAACTGATGAAGCATTGATATAAAGAAATTACCTCCTGACAAAGATATAACCTACAGCAGAATGTAATAACTAAGAACTGTTGGACTCAGACATAAGGTGGGTGTCTAAAAAATAGCTCCCTCATGAAAGTCAATAGATTTGTCTTCTATATTATTTTCTGCCTCTGTGTAACACCAAGCAAGTCCTCATCATTCTTCATTATAAAATTAGACTTGAACTTGATGATCCAGCTCTGCCTCTTTCTGGTACTAAAATTTTTTTTCAATTTCTGGTTGGAAAACTCTGTAATCTAAAGGGACAGAAGTCATAGTCTAAAGAGCTCAATATATAAGGAGTAGCCTGAAGGGTAGAGAGAAAATCGCCAGCATATCAAGCATTTCCTTGGTGAGCAACAAGTTTTCATCTTCTGAATTTAGATTCAGAGAAAGGATATTTAAAATCTAAATAAATCTGAGACTAGAACTTTTAGGATTGTATTGTGTGTCTCAGCATTTATATTCACTAGTTTGTACTGTTCTTATTTTTACATTGATGTTCTACCTTGCTTTTGCTTAAACGGTGCATCCTCCTGCAATGGGAAATATAGGAGGCTTTTTTTTGGTGTAAGGGAAAGATCTAAATGATCAAGTCTGTGTTGAATGTGAAATGCCTCAACTCCAGAAGGTCAATGGGAGCAACCAAACCTCCTGAAGGAAAAATGTCATTGACCTCGGCCTAACTGCATGATTAGTCCAGACTCTTGGTAAACTTGTAAATGCAGGAATATGCCCTTATCAGGTAACCTTCATGTGCCAGGCATCTATCAGTCTTACAATGAAAACAGTTTTACTTCTATTTAATACCACTTTTGTGATTTCTTTGAATGGCATAGTAAGCATTATTTTAATTTGAAAATGTAACATCTGGTATACAGTAGATACTGAACAATAAGTAGCTACCTATTGTTACTACCTATTAATATTTTCCCTAGACCTTCACCCTTTTAAGGCTGTGTGGATTCTTTTGGATTTCTTTCAGCCCATTCTAAGACCTCTTTACAAATATTTATCAGCATCCACTAGGTATGATGCACCTTATTATGTGTGTTGGTGGATATTATGACACGTAAGTGACAGTATCAGATGTTGCAAAAGGCAAAAGTGTCTAGCTAAGGGTGACTTACCAATTGTTAGCAAAGCCAGCTTTCCTTTATAATGGGCGGAATAAATGTTATGAAGTTGATTTGACTTGAAGGGTGCAGGGGTGCCTTATTGGTCTAACGACTTTGAGAGCTGCCTAGGTCTAACATTCCATTGGAATTTCCATCCCCTTGGCTTTGTAGTTACCGCTTTTAAAATATATCACTGGCTTGTGTTTGAGCCTGCAACACATTAAGCTGGTTGTTAATCACTGACATCTTGCTGTTCATTACTTTGTGAGGTTGCTCTGTGACAGTGAATAAGATGTGTCAAGGCCTAAGACCCAGCAGGAAGGAGCTGCCCTGACACAGCAAAAGTTCTTGGTTTCCATCTAGTCCTCCTCATGGGCTAGCCACTCTCGTAACTGCACCTGGAATGAAGAGCCCTTGAAGGGAGAGTGACAAAATCCCTTTCCTTTAGGGCAGCTGAGGTAAGGCTTGGTCTCTTAGAGAAACTATTACTAGGAGAATGGGGAAACAGGAAAATAAACTCCAGTGTATGGAGGTAAAGAAGAATGCCGAGCACAGATTTTTAATCTTTCTTAACTGTAATCCATACTAAAATTGGCTTGACTGCTTCCTGCACCTTGATGTAACCACATATTGGAAACTAAACCCCAAGTTCACTTTTGATACAGCCATGTCGTAGTGCTTCAGAATGGTGAGACTGCTGGGCTTCATACCTAGGTGATGGGTTGACAGGTGCAGCAAACCACCATGGCACATGTTTACCTCTGTAACAAACCTGCACATCCTGCACATGTATCCTGGAACTTAAAATAAAAAAAAAAAAGAAATCCAAACTTGAAAAACAATTGAAGTTTTCATAACTTTATCCCACCTAAAGGAAATAGCTTTTCCCCTACACACCAGCATATCATTCCTCTCTGCTTCACAAGTATGGATGGCCAATACTTGGACAAAAAGAGGGGAATACTTTTAGAATTTGTAGAACTTTCTAGATTAGTATTTGTGGACACATGGCACCTGAGGAATGGTATTTAAAAACTGAGAGACTCAGAAAAGTGGAGGCTGAGGCAGAACTTTATTTACTTTTTAGCTTTACTTAGGTTTGCTGTACCTCTTAACCTTGGCATTACTGTCAGATTTATTTCAGTAAGAGTTATATGCTAATTATTATTTTATCTTTGTAGTATGACCTGCTTTAAAAAAACTTTTATAATAAAGTGTTACTTTATTTATAAATGATGAATAATAATGATATGAAATCTTTGGGAAGTATCTCTTTTTTGACTCATCTAGTTTTATGAAGGGTGTTGCCATGCAACTTTTCATTTATTAAAAGCAAATGCCCTGAAGCATTTCAGTACTATGTCCCCCAGAGTACCTGATTCATTACATGAACTAAGTACATATATTTCCATTTGGAAAGGCAATCTGTTTCCTCGTATATTCTTGGATTGAAAATGAGTAGTGATTAATGGCATCAAAGTAAATTATTTAAAATACAAAACTATCTAAATGAACTCCTAAATTATTATGTACCCAAGTTTCATGCTCTCTCTGGATTCATTTGTTTATGCCTATCATAATTAACACTCAACTAAATTTAGTATGAGTTTATTTTTCTACATTGTTATTTTCAGTACAGTAGGCTTTGAATTAAGTATTTATTATTGTGTTCTAGGATACTAATTTTAGAGAAGAAAGATTCTGATTCTTATTGAATAGCTTCTCAAAGATAATTTTATTCTTTTCACTTATTAGCTTGTAAAAATATACTTCCAGTTTTATGTTCTCTAAGCATGTTTACCAATTGGGTATTATTCCATTTCCTTGCCCTTTAAAATGACTGTTCTGGATCAGTTAGATGGAGTCAATGCAGACATCTGTGAACCATGCTTTCAAAACAGCACGTGGCCTGCTAACCTTTAGAGATCCTCTAAATTGCAGGTTTACTCCCAGGAGGTCAGCAACTATGCATTATTCATACATGCAGCCTCAGAACCTAGTGCGGTGCCTGGCGCTCAGTAGGTCTTCAATCCATGTTTGTTGAATTGAAGTGAATGGAAATGCAGGCAAATTAGTCAGGATTATTTGGTTTTCAAGTGATAGAATGACCAGTACAAACCAGTCTGAACAAAACTGGAATTTATTGACTCAAGTATCTGAGATATTCCAGAGATAAACGTGGCTACAGACTCAACAGGATCCAAGGGTCTCCCCGGTGTCATCAGAACATTGTACTTCTCCTTTTCTCTTTCTGCCCTGGGGTCTGCTCTCCTCTGAGTTAGTGGGCACCCTGCATGTGCCAGCAAAGAAGACCATCAGCAGCTCCAGACTTCTGTTGCCCTGACAGCTAGCCTTTTCTGGAACGGAAGGATCTCTGCAAATAGCTTCAGCACAAGTCTTGGTCTGACCCCTTGAATATCAGTGGCCTGAGGTGACCTTGCCATGCCTGAAGCCATCACTTTTTGCAAGGCAAAAGTGTATCCTGCGATGGTCCACCTGTGATCAGCTCTATCCAAATCACATGCTTAAAAATGGGGTGTGATGGTTCCCTAGAAAGGTACCAGCAGATGATCACCACCTCAGGGAAATGTTACAAAATAAGGAATGGCAGCTGCTGGCATCAGAGCACAGACACAAAACAAGATTAACCTCCTTTCATTGGGCTCTTTGCTCCTAGTAGACTTGGCATTTTTAGGAACTCAGTAATTTTTAAGAACTCATTTTTAGGAACTCAGAACTCAGTCTCCAGTTGGAGTTTCTGAGTCTCGAAACCTATAACACATGGTGAGAAAAAATGTATTCTCAATCCTTGGAGTAGGGAATATTAAAAGGCTTAATCATCATATTTTTCCTGGATGGTGTGCCCATTAGGAACTGAATTCCTTTTCTTTTAAAGACAAGTCTTGCCAGAATGGATACTTCCTAGCACAGGTTTTGTTTAGTGTAACATTTCTTCCTGCTACTCCTAATGAAGCTCTAATAAGGGACAATTCCAGGACTTCCCCTCATCAGTGTTCCCAGGGCTGCAACTTGTTGGCAGAAGCTTCTCTGCATATTCCTTTCCTCTCAAGAGGAGTCTCCTGGAATATAGAGATGGTGCAGAGATGTGATATCCTCTTCCCTGAATCCAAGCCCAAGTCCCTAGGGAACTTGGCAAAAGTTCCTAGGATCCTTTTAAAATGTACTCCTTTGGGTTACAAGTGCTCATGTGTAAATTGATTCCTGGGAATAGTTTTCCGGTACCAGAATCTCTCCAGGAGAAGACAGATAAATGAGTCCCTAATAATGACCCCAAGTTCCATGAAAAAGTTAGTTTCTAAGTTAACCCTATTCTGGAATCTCCTTACAAGTTACTATTAGGTTCATGAGGTCAGGTCAAGTAGAAGCTGAAACTTGCTCTAGAGTCATGTCAAACACCTTGAAACCTGAACAGTGCACTTCCCTTTATTCCCCTTCATTTGCAAATATAAGAGGTACTTGCAAATATAAGTTTTCTGGGGACCCTTTTATCCTGAGATATTATCTCCTGGTGACATTGACTCATATTGTATTTTGGTGAGTGTCTGGTGAAATCATACTAATTAAGAAAATTAGAAAATAAGGTTATGCTGTAGTAGAATATAAAAAAATTGAGTGAACATTCAAATTAATTTGTTTTGTTTGTTTGTTTTTGTTTTTTTGAGACAGTCTTGCTCTGTTGCCCAGGTTGGAGTGCAGTGGCACGATCTCAGTTCACTGCAACCTCTGCCTTCCTGGTTCAAGTGATTCTCCTGCCTCAGCCTCCTGTGTAGCTGGGCTTACAGGTGTGTGCCACCATGCCCAGCTAATCTTTGTATTTTTAGTAGAGATGGGCTTTCACCATGTTGGTCACGCTGGTCTTGAACACCTGACCTCACGATCCTCCCTCTTTGGCCTCCCAAATTACTGGGATTACAGGCGTGAGCCACCACACCTGGCCAACTTGTTTTTATTATATCAAGATGTTGAGGAAATATATTAGTATTCTACCATTATTATATGTTATGAATATATTTATTGGAGAAAATGATTAATAATTGGCCTTTAATTTCACATCAATTTTTACTTGAATAGACATAAGCTTTGCTGTGATGGAAATACAGTTATAATAAGATAATATTGTTTTATTTAAACTAAAAGTTGATTTTCCAAATACAACCAAATTAAAGTAGTGATACATTGGAAAAGGTTTCTTTCACCAAATTAATTCAGATACTAGGCAAGAGTCTTCTATTTTACACAGAACATTTCCTAGAAAACCTAAATGGTGAGTCTTCATATTATCATTAAATTTATACATGGATGCATCAAGACACACATGAGGATATAACTGCTAAATGTGTGTTGCTAAATATGCTTTCTAAAAAAGAAAGGTTATCACCATTCTTTACTAGTTACCATTCTTCTTCTTCTTATTATTATTAATTACTTTGTTTCCCAAAGGCTTCTTTAGCTTCTACAAAATTTTGTCTTAACATCCAGCATGATATCCTTCTTTTATTCCTTTGTGGAAGATTCAGCAATATTGCTTGTGTACTATTCATGCAGTCACCATGTGTCAAAACTGTTTACCAAAACAAAATAAATGGCCATAGTAGACCAAAGAAAACACATCTTTTACTTTCTTACTTAATATATACTAAATAGTACTATGAAATTTCTCATAACAAAAGACAGTTTTCAGCACTTATCAAAAGCACTTATACTTTTAAAAATAAAAGTATTTTTAGAAATAGGGTCTCCTAGTCTGGAGTGCGGTGGCGCGATCATGGCTCACTGCAGCCTGGAACTCCTGGATTTAAGTGATTCTCCCACCTCAGCCTCCTGAGTAGCTGGGACTACCAGTGTGTGCCACCACTCCCAGCTAATTTAAAAACAAAATGTTTTCAGAGATAGGGTCTCACTGTGTTGCTGAGGCTGGTCTTGAGCTCCTGGCCTGGAGCAGTCCTCCTACCTCAGCCTGCTGATACTTGCTTTTGATTTCTTAATGTATTTATATTATTTTAATTATCTCTTTTTCCTTTTGGTTCATTTTTAAAATTCACTGTATTATTTTTTAAGTATCATAATATATTACAATTAACATAATTATATATCTTATATATAGAATAGATATATATAAATCTACCACATGTATATAATTCTATCACAGATATATATATATAAATCTATCACAGATTTTTAGAAAATCACAGATACGGGCCTGGCGCGGTGGCTCACACCTGTAATCCCAGCACTTTGGGAGGCCGAGGCGGGCGGATCATGAGGTCAGGAGATCGAGATAATCCTGGCTAACATGGTGAAACCCCATCTCTACTAAAAATACAAAAAAATTAGCTGGGCGTGGCGGCGGGCACCTGTAGTCCCAGCTACTAGGGAGGCTGAGGCAGGAGAATGGCGTGAACCCGGGAGGCGGAGCTTGCAGTGAGCCGAGATCGCGCCACTGCACTCCAGCCTGGGCAACAGAGCGAGACTCTGGCTCCAAAACAAAACAAAACAAAACACACAAAAAAAACCAACAAAAAAAGAAAAACACAGATATATACACATACACACATCCAAACAATAAAAATAATAGCTAACTATAATAGCTAACTCAGTAATACTAAGTACTTCCTGTGTTGTACAGGATATCATGGTAATGACCTTGGCCTCAATGGTAGTGAAGCACATGATGTTGTGGTTAAGAGCACAGACTCTGGAGCTAGATTGACTGGGTTCAATCCCAGCTCTACAATTTACTAACCGGCTCAGAGCTGCTAAAGTAGCTTTCCTTCATTGGTACTATCCTGAGTATGAGAATTACACAAAATATATACAGCATGCCATGGATTGTTAGAGGTTTACTTTTAGGAAACTTTTCAGCACCTCTTGGAGTAGCATTAAATGAGGCACACAAACATGTAGAAATAAATAAATTTTCACAGAATAGATAATGATAAAGGAGGAGCTTAGGGAATTTCAGTCATCCAAAGAAACATTATTTTATATCGATCTCACCTGCACATTTAAATGTGCAGTTGAGGGGAAAGGCTTTACAAACGTAAGGAAGGGTCACTCAGTGTTGAAGATGATGGCTTAGTAGTTCCCAGCCGAGTCAGAAATGTGATAAGTGCTGAAAACTGTCTTTTGTTATGAGAAATTTCATAATATTATTTAGTATCTATTAATATATGTTCTTGTAGTAGACTTTGGTATTGTAGCTAAATTTAAAACAGTAAAAATAATAACAATGCACATTGTGCTGTAGAAGAACACAAATATAAAACTTTAAAATATGGATCCACAAGCAAGGGTCCCTGGCAAGAAGGGTCCTATGTGCCACCATCTATCGTTATTGCTTATGCCTGTTGGATTGGAGAGGTGGCCAGTAATCATACCTGCTAAACTAGGTATAGTAACCTATAAAGTAACAAAAGCATTACTTAGACATTTTTCATGTTGGCTTTTGCTTTTTTCAAATTTTCACTGTGGATTTCCATTTTCCAAAAATTCAAATTTTATGGGGTAAATCATAACATAGTTTCTAATGTATAACCTGACATTGCATAAAACCTCAAACTTAGGAAAATGAAAGCCACAAAGGTTCAAAATAACTAACTTAGATGATTACTGAGCTGTATAGTTGGTTAACTGCATTTAGACGGCTATTTTAAGTTGAGGTTCCATTAGCAATACAGAAAAGTTGCTAAATTTCACTTCTGAAACTTGGGAATGGTCTAAATATGCAGTGCTTATGATTTAATTCTGTTGGGCTCAGGTTATATAATATTATAAGTAATTGTATTATTCCTTTCATAATTGATATGTAAGGCATTGCTATTGGCAATCACAGGCTGTAGATGCAGGGATAGTAATGGTACTCTGATATGATGGAGAGTTGTGAGAATGAGTAAGAGAGAGAGAAACTGGAAATCACTGGAATGGACAGGCACTGGGGTCATATTTTGTTCAGTACTTCCCCAAATCTTACCCATCTAACCTTTGTCCCCAACCTCCCTGCTTCTCCCAGTCTGCCACAATTTGAACGTCCAAGCCATTGTGCTCATAGAACTTCATTCTTTTCCCTGTTACAGTGCAGCATATTGAGTTGTTGCAATTTGCTTTCAAGGCCCATTTACCCACCAGCATGGAAACTGAGAGCACCTGGATTTTATTACTTGGAATCCCCTGCACTGGAGAAGTGCTGATCTATAGAAGGCATTCGAAAATTGTTGAATAAAGTGCAATAGGTGAAATGATGTCATCTCACCCCTACTTAAAAAGCAACTGTATACTTTGATTGCTTTCCAAGAAAATTGCTACATACATTAATTCCAAATGAGAGGTAGCAATGGCTCCTCACTGACGTTTAGATAAACTCCAAACTCTTCGCTTTATGTCTGAGGTCCTTTATGACCTGGCTCTGCTATTTCCTCTGCCTCATCTATCGCAGTCCTATCCCTTGCACGTTATATTTTGGTCAGAGTTGGCATTTGCAGTACCCCATATATGCCATACAGTTGTTCACTACCCTATCTTTATACTTGCTGTTTCTACCTGGAAACCTTTTTCTCCACTTTAAAAAATATATATAATTTCATTTATTACAGAAACACAGAATATAAAAATTCAGGTAAAGAATTTACATCTTTCTAAAGCTTATCTATATATTTGTGATGTTCATTGATTTCTGATTAGGCTTTATCTTCTACTTTGTTGAAATGCTTTTAAATTCAAATACATATGTGCTTATGGTAACAAGACAATACTAACAATAATACAATAATAAATATTAATAAAACAGCAGTGTCTTTGTTAAATATATATTAAATGATGGCATTATGCTAACACTTTACATAGATTATTTTATTTATTCCTCAGAGCAACTCTCTGAGTTGAGTACTGTTCCCATCCTATTTTGCTAAGGAAACAGACTTAGAGAAGTGATTTGCTGAAGTTTGCATAGCTGGTGAGTAGAGCAACCACTAAAATTAATCATCTTCCCCTCTCTTACTCCAGTCCCATTTTTCCCAAGCAGTTTGTTAATAAGTACACACTTACTTACACATTGCCACTTCATCTAGTTACTTTTGCCCATTTTTAAGAAGTCTTAGCTAATGTATCACCTCCTCAAGGGGCTTTGTCTGATCCCTACCCTTAATCTGGGTCCTGGGTATCCCCCACATTAATCTGAACATACTGCAATCATGGATTGTTACAATACCTTATATAAATACCACCTAATTGTCTCTTCTGCTAGTCCCTGGGTTCTTTGATATCTCTGGATCCTAGTATTGAGCACAGAACTGGCCCACATTTGGGCATTATATGAGATGGGTTAGTTTATTCCTCAATATATTTATTCAACTTCCGATGTGCAATGTCTAAATGCCTGGTACTGTGGTAATCACTAGGGATAATGGTGTGTCTGTTAGCTTTTGCTGCATAACAAACTACCCTTCAACTTTGTGGTTTAAAACAACAGCCATTGATGTAGCTCATAATCCTGCAGGTTGGCATTGTGTCTGGAGTGAGCTGGGTTCTTCTTCTGGTGTTGGCTTGGCTCATTCATGCAGCTGCAGTGAGCTTTGGGTCAGCTGAGACTGACTGGACCAGAATGGCCTCAGCTGCTTGTCCTGATTGAAGTGACTTACCATCCTCCAGCTGGCTTGCTCGGCTGGTTCACATAGGCAAGTTTTCAAGAGCATGAACGGCCTCTTGAGGCCTCTGCTTGGAATTGGAACAGTATTACTTTTGATGAGTCCTGTCTTTCAAGGCAAGCCACAAGCCCAGCCTCCATTCAAGGGGAGGGAAAGTAAATTCCACCTCTTAATGTGAGGAGCTGCAAAGACACATTGCTTTATATGTAATATAAAAAATTAATGATAAATTGTGGCTACATTCACAATTTACCACAAGTGGTGAGAAAAAAAACACAGACCTTGCCCTAGGAGAGCTTCTGATCTAGTGGATGAAATACAATATTACTTGTAAGGTTACAAAGAACAACTATGTTTTTCATCAATCACCTCGATACTGGAAAGCACTGAAGCTATTTATTTTGTCTTTGAAAGGAGTTTCCTTAGTTTAACTCTTTAGCCTGTTTGTGAATAATTCAAGTTCTTCATTTCATCCTCTCCATTGAATCCGTGACCAGCAGAAGGCATTCCCCACAGGAACCCTGGAAACTGCAGAAAGAGTGGGATCACTAACTAATGCAGCTTCTGAGTGACTCTCTACATTGTTTCTCTCTGCCAGGTGAACATATGCCTGCAGCCCCCTTTGCCCTGGGCACACATACTGCCTGCCACACAGCGCCAGTCCCCACCTGACTGATTGACTGGAATTCTGGTGGGGCAGGCAGTGAATCACTCACACTTCTGGTTCTGGTTCAGAATCCACATTGGGTTGATTGCACCAACCACCGAAAGTAAATACATGAAAATTTTTACTTTGGCTAAGAGTAGAGGCTCTATGTACATACTCTGTATTGTTCTTCACTCAATGGAACCAACAAGAAACAAGATGTTTTCTTCTCTGTATGTTATTCTGTATCTCGACAGGAAATACCTATTTTGAAAAAAATATGGTTTTGTTTCAGGATGTACAAATTTTGAGTTCTTTTCTGTTTATACAACTTATTGGGTAGGAATCTTTTGTTTATATTTTAATTTTTAAAAAATGTGAATTCTGTCATTCCCTCTGTGCTTATTAGCTGAAATTCTTTTGCAAAAAAGAACTTTCCTCTAACTCCCCTTCTCTTATTCCATCAAACAGCAATATAGACTCATAGTTGTTTTTTTTTTTTTTTTTTAACTTTCTTACTAATTAGAACCTGCTCAGGCTGGATCTTATATTCTTACAGCATGACCTACTAAGTCATGACATTGTCACTGGCATAAAACGTTCAAACTTGTCTTGTGTTTTCCCTGCGACAGACCTGGAGTCAGACATTTATTTAGGAATCCCTGGTTCCTTTTGGGGGAAATAATTGGGATAAATATTTTCTCTATGTGAACTATTTGATAAACTGTTAGTTTGTTTTGTTTCAATTTGTATTCAATTTTAGTCCTTGGTCTTCTTATTACTTAGTTGGTTTTGTTTTGCTTTCACTCCTACTGAGTGGATTTGATATTTTGAATTGATTTTATGATTTCATTTCTGGGATATGTAGCAATCAAATGACAACATCACTAGTTAAGGGGTGGCCTCTCAGGGGTGTCAGCTGTGAAAATCCTGAGACAGAGCACTCAAAAACAAACGTGTCAGGGATAATGCAGTTATTCCTGAGTTTGGGGATTTTTAAAAAGATATACAGTATTCTTTATACAAATTCTTATATAGATGACTTACAAATATTTTCTTGTGGTTTGTGACTTGTATTTTCATTCCCTTAACAGTTAACTGTTTTTTTTTATTGATTTTTGAGATTTTTAAAAATAATGCAGCTATAAGAAGAGGACCAAGTCTCTAGGATCCAAGCCCATGAAAACCTCATTTTCTGAATGACTGATTTACGCTCAAATGGGTTGAAAAAGTACATGTAGGTAAATATTTAGCTGATATAGCACTAAAAGCACAACAAAATATTATGAAGGAAATATTGGTAAGTTGTGTAAAAATTAAATACTTTATGTATATCAGAAAACACTAAAACAAAATGAAAGACAAATGATAAATCAAGATTGCATACAGATTAAGGGTTAATATTCTTTCTTTAAAAAGAAGTTTGTTTAAATCAATGGAAAAAACAGCTCACCCCTACCCCACAACATACACGCACTAAAAAATAGGCAAAGTATCCAACTCACCTGTAACAAGAGAAGAAATGAAGGTGACTAATATGTGTAACTATGGTTCAGTCTCAGGATCTAGGGTTGCTTGGTTGGAAATATATTTATCTTTATTTATAATATGTAACCTTATATTATTTTAAAAGTAAACTTACCATTGATATATGAAACAAGAACTTAAGTAAACAAAAACACGTTGAAAGATCAGAAATCATTGAGTTGGATGGAGAAAAATACGTCAGAAACCTCTGGTACTAATTATTATTATTCAAAGCTAATTGTGTCTCTGAGGTCCTTAGTAGCTAACCAAAAATGGAAAACATTTTAATAATGAATTCCTTACTGTGTGAAAAAAGGAACTTTAGGTATGACATTTCATTACTCAGTAAATGTAACTACCATGACCCCAATTGTTAGACCAAAAACGTAAGAATCATCCTGGATCTTTTTCTTTTCTTCATACTTTGATCTATCTATTAGTAGATCACCTTTACCCAAAATACATCCAGAATCTTACCACACCTTCATCCAGGCTACCTGGATTCCCGTAACAAGCTCTTGACAGGTGGACTCACATTCACTCTTCTCTCTGGTGATTTAAGCTGTATATGGAAGTTCTTTCTAGAAGAGATGAGAAACTTCCCACAATGGAAATGAACAAAACGAAATCCAAATTCTTTGCTATTGCAGTGCATTGAAGATGTGTTCAAGAGCCTACGTGATTAAGCTCCTGCCCACCTCTCCAGCCTCCTTTCTCAGTGCTCTGGCCACACTGGCCTTCTTTCTGTCTCTTCTGTACCAGGTGTTTCCTATCCCAAGGCCCTTGCATGTGTTAGTTTATGTTCCTGAAGCAATTTTACAATCTTCCCCTGGTTCTCGCCACATCCGCTTCTTTCTCATCAATCAGGACACCTTGTCAAAGTGACCCGCTCTTCTATGCTAGCCCAAGCTATTCACTGTCCTCATGTGTCACTCCCTCATTATCACATTAACCTATTTTATTTTTTTCATAGTATTTTTAGTGCTTAATATTATTTATTTGTTTATAGGTTTGTTTTTGCTCATAAATATTTAAGAACATAAATACATTAACATTGTTTATTTTTAGAATTGATATCATAGGCAATATTTATTTTCTTATCTATATTTTTTAAAATTTAATATATGCAAATAGACATTGCTGATATAATCAGGGGAAAAAGTTATAAAGAATAATGATTCACTTTCATGGTAGAATACCATATCTCTGTGTTTGAACAATTATAGTGAGTAATGTTTTTAAACATCGTGAAAATGCAAAGACATATGGAATCACACAAAATTGTGTAGCTAGGGCTCCCATCTAAGCTATTTAGAACAATATGATATATAATATGTATTTCAGAATGATAGAATATTCATTGATGGTTTGGGAGCTATTTTGAAAAATTTAACTTATTTCCTCTCTTGGCCCCATTTAATATTCATGAGAAAACTTCTCAGTTAAAATCCTGCCCTTTCAGGCATAAAAGGCATTTGAGGCCTTTTATGGTAGTTTTTGTTCATGAGGTTCAGCTCCCATTTATTTCCTGTAGCTCTGTAAGATGCTAAAAGCTTTTGTGCTTTAAGAATACTGCACGAATTAGAGCTTCTTCCATTTATGGGACATCTTTTTAAACAGACCCATTTTCTCAAACAAATTTTGAAGCGACTCTTTGCTTTCCCCTTTCTCTTGCTTTTCTCTCTTGCTTAACATGCACTCCATCCCTTCCTTTTTTTTCCGTACTTTTAAGACTCAGCCAAGTAGAAGGTAGGTAGCCCACAGTCACTCTTCCTTAGAGACTCTAAGGAAGTCTCTCTGTCCTTACCAACTGAAGCTATATTGGTTATAAGAGGTTTATTCCTTTTGTGAATGTGTCAATGTCTCAAACTGAACAAACAATTAAAAACTGTTTTGTCTGCCTGAGGATGAAATGGTTATTTAGAGTTTTGTGCACCAAATATAATGGGGTCATTAATATCCTCTTAAGGAAACTGTTGAAATGCTTTTTATCTACCACCATCAAAAATTTCTCTCAAGAAGTCAGTCTCCACAATGGATATATTGAGTACTCTTATGTAGCACAAATGGAATTGGTGTGTGCTTGTCAAATATTGTTTGGCTGAATTTGGCACTTTTGAATGAGTCTATGCCTACAAACTTAGTTATGTGATTAGTATCACATTTTTTCATTGTCATTACATTAGTTTAGTTCTAACTCTGAGTCTCCATTTGGAGTGTCAAACTCTCACCTCCCTAATAATAGCATGCCAGCCATCTCCTTGGAGGTCTCATCACCCTTCAGGGCCAGGAAACCACTGGTCTTTCTTCACTGCCTTCTGGGCCTCCCCTCATTTCAAATACACGGTCACCCCCTGCTCCTTCACAGTACGTATCAATTCATTTCTTTGATGGGTTTAGACGTAGCGAAGGTCAAATTGAGTCATTTACTTCAGGCTGCTTCAGGCATTCACTTTGCCCAAATTCAACATAAGCACAAAGAGCAGGGACTACTATTCAATTTTTAATCAGTTATCTTGACACAAATATAAGTGACTGAAAGAATCAGTGTAGCTTGGAACCAGGGTTCCTGAAATCAACTTAAAAATGAAAAGACCAGGACACCTTCTTTTCCTAAAGGTAGCACCATAAACTTGAGTGTGGTTTCGATGCAGTTATTTTTGTAATCTCCTGAGTTCTTGCTGCTCTACAAATAAACCAGCCCCTATTGACTTCTGACCCTGCTGCTCAGTTCCTTACTCTGTGATCTCTTCCTTCCAACTTCATTGTTGTTCTTCTTTGCTATTGCAGTGCATTGAAGATGTTCATTAAAGCAAACCACAAAAAATACCCTCTGTTTACTAAGCACCTTAAACTCCTTGGAGGAAATAGGTGTTATAAAAATCTAACATAACTAATAAAAGAAAAAATCGCTTGCCTTGGGCAGAAGTAGTCACTAGGAAACAAAACAAAAAATGTCCAAATATCATGAATTTATTATAGGGGGCATTTAGGAGTGGTTGTGTACTACAGAGAGAATAAAGGAATATTCAGAAAGAAATCTGGTGTATTGTATTAACAGAAAATCTTGAAATTCTCAGAAATTATAAGAGCTGATAGTATACTCAGGATACATGAGAATTGCTTGTTATTTTATGCTTTCATGTGATAAAGCAGAACTATGTTTTTATTTATAGTTTGGTATTTGTCAAAATCAGATTATTAAAGTTTAGGCAAGACAGTATGTTATCTGCTTATGAAGAAATGTGTGGTGATTTTCACACCATATTTCCTTAGTCAAAGGTGTTTTCTTCAAGGACATCTCTCAATTTGCAAGTGAAAAAAAAAAAAACCCTTTTAACATTTGAAAATTAATGAATTCTTTAAAATATTTTTCTCTTAGATTCCTAAAGGGAAAAAAGCAGTATTGTTAATTTGGTTATTCATTTTCACAGAATTTACATCTTATGAGTCAAGATTCCATTACAGATCCTATTACAGTTCCAGGAACAAAAAAGCAGTTGATTTATTCGATAAATTTTTAATGCTACTAAAATGTTTAGAAATCATTCATGACCTCAAGGTGCTTACAATTTAGTAATAGAGATCCAAATGGAAAAAAATACAGATTTTGGACATGACTTGATCAGTTTTATCTTCTAAAAAATTCAGAGGGAATGAGGAGAAATAGAAGATGGAAATAGAAGAAGGAAAGCATTAAAAAGGTACTCTAGTTATCTGTTGCTGCATAACATACTATCCAAAGCTTAGTGTCTTAAGTCACATCCATTTATTTTGTTCCTCAATCTGCAGGTCAGGCAGGGCTTGGCAAGGGCAGCTAATCTCTGTTCCATTCCACACAGCATCACTCAATTGGGTGCATGAGTATCCATGCTCAAGATTTGTTCAAAAGCTTGAAAACTGGTGATGGCCATTGGCCTGGAGCTCAGCTGGGCTGTAGCCTGGGGGCCTAGATTTTTCTCCACGTGGATCTCTCCATAAGCTTGCTTGGGTTTCCTTGTGGTATGGCAGCTGGATTCTAAGTGCAAGCCCTCAAGGGAATGAGAGAAATGCTGTGCCAGCTTTTGTGATCTAGTCGCAGAAATCACATAGCCTCACTTTTGCTATAGTCACAATCCTGTTTAGATTCAGAGGGAAGGCACTTAGTCCTCACCTGTTGATGGGAGGAATGTCACACTGTGAGAAGAGCATGTGGAACAAAAGAGATTTTGAGGGCCCCCTTTCTTTGGAAAAATGCAGTCTTTTGTGAATTATCATGCAGCTATAACTCAAATTCTTCTCACATGCAAAATATACTTGTGCTCTCCCCCAAGACCCTCAAATCTAAACATCTGCTTGAAACATAGTATCATATAAGGTCCAAATGAAGTTTAGACTCCTCAAATGCAGTAATTTGGGTACAGCTCCTTAATCTGAGGAAGTGAAGTAAAGAAACAAGTTATCTGCTCCCTCCCCCCACATACCTAACTTTCAATGGCACAACAGGCAAAGGTAAACTGTTGTAGACCCACTTACTTAAAACAGGGAAAACAGGAGGCACACAGCAATCACTGGCCCTTAGCAGTCATGAAATGCAAGAAGTTCATGTTGCCAGTTTCTTCATTCGGGTGTAACCCTACTGCTGGGCATTGTCATTTTTCAGCTCTTGTAGAATGCTGCATATCCAAAGTCCACTTTTAATTTTGTAGTGTTCCTATCAGTTTTACTCCAAATTGGTGTTTCTTATAGCAAAACAATTCTGTCAAATAGTTTGTGGGTTTTCTATGAATCCAAACCACAGATATTCTCAAGGTAAGCACTTCTTTACTTTCAGCTCCCTATGAGGTGTCTTAAGATAACATCCTGGGTGGCAGGGGTGCGTGCCCAAGATGGCGGAATAGGAACAGCTCCAGCCTCCAGCTTCCAGTGTGAGTGACACAGAAGATGGGTGATTTCTGCATTTTCAGCTGAGGTGCAGACCGACACCTCACACCTCACATGGCAGGGTACACCCCTGAGACGAAGCTTCCAGAGCAAGAATCAGACAGCAACACTTGCTATTCAGCAATATTCTATCTTCTGCAGCCTCTGCTGCTGATACTCAGGCAAACAGGGTCTGGAGTGGACCTCAAGCAAACTCCAACAGACCTGTAGCTGAGGGTCCTGACTGTTAGAAGGAAAACTAACAAACAGAAAGGGCACCCACACCAAAACCCCATCAGTACGTCACCATCATCAAAGACCAAAGTCAGATAAAACCCACAA
>NW_012115488.1:13870940-13878827 GCF_000951035.1 Colobus angolensis palliatus | reverse complement strand
TTAAGATACCTAGAAGACCAATTGTTTAATGGAGTGAATTTGTGAAGCATACTCCTAAGATTCTTAGAGGTCCATTGTCTACCTCAAAAAGTTTGAGGAGCCACTGCCTTAGATCTTTCTAAAACTTTAATAAAGGATATTATTTCAACCTGGATTGTTCTTTGGCCTAAAGCCTTTCTTTTTATTTATTATTTTTGCAAATGGTATATTCACAATGTTCTTTCTTTCACCTTTTCTTTTTCTTTTTTCTTTTTGCTTTCATTATTAATTTTAATTGACTCATAATAATTGTATATATTTTTGGGGTACAGTGTGATATTTTGATACATCTATATAATGTGTAATGATCAAATCAGGGCAATTAACATATCCATCACCTCAAACATTAATCATTTCTTTGTGTCGGGAACATTCAAAATCCATGCTTCTTGCTATTTGAAAATATACAATAAATTGTTGCTAATTTTAGTCACCCTATAGTACTACAGAATACTAGAACTTATTCCTCCTATCTAGCTGGACTTTGGTATCTGTTAACCAGCCTCTGGCTATATCCCAGAGTGTTTTCTTAAGTTGAGAATTACTTGCTGTTCAGAGAGGCTGAGAATAAGAAACAGTTTCTTTTAGTAGTTGTTGTTTTTTAACGCAGTAAGTTCTAACTTATTTATATTTAACAGTTTTTTTCTTTAGCTCATCTCTTTCCTTTTGCATTTTATTATAGGCAGCTAAACAAAACAAAACTAAAACAACAACAAAAAAACACAAAACCACCTATCTCCTTAGCTAGATCATCAAATTCATTAGGTATATTTCTAATTTCCACTTTATCCCAAATGATAGTTTTGCAAAATGTTCGGCTTCTACATAATAAGAGACCCCTTTCTTTTAACTTCCAGCACATTTTTCTCACTTCCCTTTGAGCCTTTGCTGACAGCTTCCTGGAAGCCTTTAACTAACTTCTACCAACTTCCTCTCATAAGACTTTCCTTGTGGGCCTTTCAGCCTCCACTTACTGCCTGTCTCAGTCTTAATGAGGAGAGGTGACAATGTGCTAGCAGCCCTCACTCTCAGTGCCTGCTCAGCCTGGGAGCCCAACGTGGGGCACTTGAGGAGTCCTTCAGCCCACCACGGCACCGTGGGAGCCCCTCTCTGGGCTGGCTGAGGCTGGAGCTGCCTCCCTCTGCTTCCGGGAGGTGTGGAGGGAGAGGCGTGGGTGGGAATGGGGGCTGCATTGGCAGGCCAGTGTGAGTTCTGGCGGGCAGGGGAGCCGTCTTGGCAGGCCCGCACACGGAGTGGCCGGCGGTGCGGCCCAGGGCAGTGAGGGGCTTAGCACCCGGGGCAGCAGCTGCTGAGGTTGTGCTGGGTCCCCCAGCAGTGCCGGCCCGCCGGTGCACTCAAATTCTCGCAGGGCCTTAGCTGTGTCCCTGTGGGGCAGGGCTCGGGACCTGCAGCCCGCCATGTCTGAGCTCCTCCCCCTGTGGTGGGCTCCTGCGCGGCATGAGCCTCCCCCATGGGTGCCGCCCCCTGCTCCATGGCGCCTGGTCTCCTTGACAGCCCAAGGGCTGAGGAGTGCAGGCAAGGCTCGGGACTGGCAGGCAGCTCCACCTGTAGCCCTGGTGCAGGATCCACTGGGTGAAGCCAGCTGGGCTCCTGAACTGGATGGGGACTTGGAGAACTTTTATATCTAGCTGGAGGATGCTATGTGCACCAAACAGCCCTCTGTATCTAGCTAACCTAGTGGGGACTTGGAGAACTTTTCCCTCTAGCTCTCTGTGTCTAGCTCAAGGATTGTAAACGCACCAATCAGCACTCTGTCAAAACGGACCAATCAGCTCTCTGTAAAATGGACCAATCAGCTCTCTGTAAAATGGACCAATCAGCTCTCTGTAAAATGGACCAATCAGCTCTCTGTAAAATGGACCAATCAGCACTCTGTAAAATGGACCAATCAGCTCTCTGTAAAATAGACCAATCAGCTCTCTGTAAAATGGACCAATCAGCAGGATGTGGGTGGGGCCAGATAAGGGAATGAAAGCAGGCTGCTCCAACCAGCCAGTGGCAACCTGCTCCGGTCCCCTTCCAAAGTGTGGAAGCTTTGTTCTTTTGTTCTTTGCAGTAAGTCTTGCTGCTGCCCGCTCTTTGGGTCCATGCATTATGAGCTCTAACACTCACGAGGAAAGTATGCAGCTTCACTCCTGAAGCCAGTGAGACCACGACCCCAAGAACAAACAACTCCAGATGCGCTGCCTTTAAGAGCTGTAACACTCACCAGGAGGGTCTGCAGCTTCACTTCTGACAGCCAGACCATGAACCCACCAGAAGGAAGAAGCAGCTCCAGACACATCTGAACGTCTGAAGGAACAAACTCCGGACACACCATCTTTAAGAAGTGTAACACTCACTGCGAGGGTCCGTGGCTTCATTCTTAAAGTCAGTGAGACCAAGAACCCACCAATTCCGGACACAATGACACACATTTTATATTTGTGTTATGGTAAACCCCATTTCTGTATTGGCTACTATTGTTTTGTAACAAATTAGCTAAAACCTAGCAGCTTAAAACTATCATTTTATTTTATTCAAAATCTTGAGTCAGGAATGTGTGAAAGATTTGCCTGGAAGATTCTAGTCAATGTCCTTCATGTCATTGCAGTGAGATAGATGCTAGAGTTGAAACAGTTGTGGGGCAAACTGTGAAAGCTCAGAACTGTGCAGACTCCTCCCTCTCTTCTTGTGGTGTCAGGGCTAGTTGGGCTTCCTCACAGCAAGACAGCCTCCAGATAGGGGATCTAAAGGCTTCAAGAGAGACTGTTCCACTGAGCAAGGGGGTAACTGTACAACCTTTTATGTTCTAGCCTCAGAAGTCACATGGCATCACCTCTGTCATACTTTTTTGGTCAAAACAATCACAAAAGCCATGTGAGTTTCAAGGGGAGAGAAGACATAGACCCCCCCCCCTTGAGGAAAGGAATGTCATAAAAATTTCAAATATGTTTCAAAAATTGCCACAAAAGGTAATTGCAGTAGTTCCTACAAGGAATTATGAGTAGAGAAGTGTTATGAAGGATGGAAAGTCATCCTGGGAATGAGAGGTGGACAGGGCATTGAAGGGGAAGGCCTCCGGGAGCAATTAGCTCTTAGCAGTAAGAGAGGGATTCTGGATGAATTTCCTGTCTCTGGTTTGGGCAACAGCCTTCCATAGAAATAAGGAAGGGGACACCAGGGTGAGTAGGTTTGGGGTTGGGGAAAAGGTGTGGAGTGGGATGGCAGTGTTAGTTTGAGGTGCCAGGAGCATCTCCAGATGGAGGTGTCTAGGAAGTAATTTGATTGATAGACTGTAAACCCCTTGTGGGCAGGGGCTGCATTTGTATTAGGTTGGTGCAAAAATAATTGCGGTTTTTGCTGTCACTCTTACACCAACGTAATATGTCAGTCATCTTTGGTGTCCCAGTGCCTTGTGCAGAGGCCTCCCTGACTTTGTCAATATGTACAGGTGAGATCTCAGATCTGAGCTAAAGACAGAGATGTGGGAGCACTCTGACTAGGGATAGTGATGAGTGCCATGGACCTGGATAATATTACTTTGTGAGAATATAAAGCAGATGTCATCCTAGGTTGGGTTTTTCAGGTTGAATCTGGACAGCCAAAGCATTATGGCAATATTTTTTAAACTGTGTATTTTACATGGTCTTGAAAATTAGAAAATCTGGTCCTACGATCCCACATAGCAGCGATGAGTAGAGTGGAGCCACGTCAGTGCCCTTCGAATGGGCATGTGATTGCCTGTGTGCCACACAACTCTGTGTGTGTCTGTGCACTGCGTACCTGGTCTGCCTCGTGAAGTCTGGGACCTCTGCTGTCTAGCAAAAAAACCAAGGGCCGAGGAGTGATTCCTCTGGAGCAGCAGCATTTAAGGAGTAGGAGAAGAAAACAAAGAAGATTGAGAAGGAACAGCCCACAGATATTCAAAAGTGTGCATAAAATATAATAGCTAATTGATTTGCTGACTGTATTAGCACCTATTTTTTTATTGAAATATTGGCCAAAAAGAAAGCTAACTAATTTGTATTTACGAATTTTAAAAACTATTTCTCACCTCGACGTTAAGTGATTCAAAATTGAACATATAATGTTGATGGTAATAACAAACACAGTAGGTAACTGGCAGAGACATAATTTATGCCTAGGTAGTCCGATTTTAAAACATACTCTCTTAACTGCCATGCAATATTGCCTCAGACATTTGCTTAAAAATCCCTAAAATTGTTTCATGATGTGGAGAGGAATGAAAGGAGCAGCAGGAAAGAAAGAGAAGAGACCTGAAGATGGGACTAGATGGGGCCCTGGGGAGAGGCCTGAGTGTGGGGCTGTGTCGAGAATTCGATCAGCCATGAGACCAGGAAAGTCACATTGCTAGGGGACTAAGCTACATTTTGATAACCAGACTATATAAATTGTGTTGAGCAAAAGCGATTGGACTGTTTGTGGAGAAGAGAGGCTGAAAGAAGGGAAGTATTGTAGGTATTGCTTCTTTTTCATGGTGACAGTTTATGAGCTGCAACATGCTGTATCTCTCAGGATGGCAGTTTCTGGAAAGAGTTCAGGAACTACATTAAACAGGACGGGAACAAAACAGCAGATTAAGGACTTAAAGAGAGAGACCTTCTGGATTCAGGTTTAAGTTAACTTTTTAGACCCTGGCTGGAAGGGTCTACACTGGATTGTTTAAGTGGTATAGGAACCACTGAGGCCTTTCCTCTCTATTTAAATAGAAAACTTTCCTCCACATTTAAAATATGAGTCAGAAGGTGTTATTTTTACCCAATCAATTCCAAAGTATTATTCTTAATAAAAGTTGACAATTTATGGATCCAAAAGTTCCATTTTAACTGAAAGTTTGGTTCAAAGTAGGAGGTATCCACATCTACTTCTTTATGTTCAGTGCATTTTGATTCTGAAATTAAACTTGCTTTGTTTCTAGGAGAAAATGACTTTCAAATTAAACTCTGGAATATGTGCTTGACTTTAGATTTCTCAAAAGTATTCCAATGTTTACCTCCTAGGATTTATAAATGCAGAAACAAAAAATTCTCTTTTCATTTTCCCTGCAACACTGAGGGGAAAAAAAGATGCAACCTAAAATTTGTCACCCTCCTCAGATGTATCACCTAAGAATAATTATATCCAGGTTTATAGTATTTTTTGGTGGTTACTTGGTCTGTAGTTCTTAAATTCAGAAGAATTGCAGTTTTTCTAATTGGTATATAATAAAGACGAATGATATGACATAAATGATTTCTTTTCCTTGGGTTGCCATCCATCCTCCTGAAAAATTTTGCCTACAATAGCACTGAAATTATTTAAATTGCAATCTTTACCAGTTCTTCCTAGGGAACATTGTGTGGAGTTTCACAGGGACTGAGAATGAGTACTCTGGAGCCCAAATGACGGGGTTTGAATCCTGACTGTGTCCCCTCCTGGCTGTATAATCCTGGGCAAGTTGTTTAACCTTTCTTTGCCTCAGTTTCCTTATCAGAATGGGGTAAATTTTAGTGTTATTTCATAGGCTTATTATGAGGAATACATGAGTTAATGCTGGTAAAGTAGTTAGAACAGTATCTAGCAAATAGTAAATGCAAAATGCATGTTTGGTGTACAAATAGTGAAATAAAATACCATGTACAGAAAACAAGTTATAGTGTTTGAGGATGCAGGTTCTAATCCCAGCTCCGCTACTTGTTAGCTGTGTACATGTGGTCAAATTACTTCACCTCCGTAAGCATCAGTCTGTAAGACAGAATAATTGCTCTGAGTAGTACCTGCTTCACAGAGTTTCTTTGAGGATTAAGTGGGATGGTCCATGGCAAGCACATAGCAGAGTGCCTGCTCCATGGTGCTAATGATTACAAACACATATTTTTTAGTTGCTGTGAGTTCTCTGCCCTTTTCCTGAAGGCGTATCTTCAATTCTTAACTTCACATTTCAAATTCATTTCTGGACATCTAGAGACCCAGATAAGGATGCTTTGAAATGAATGGCCACGGGGTTAGAATGAGAGTAAGTGAGAAGTTAGATCAATTACTTAAGATCCCAATGGGCCTTGTAGGGTGGCGTTGTGTTAGGGAATTTCCCACTGTCTATGGTCTGGTCCAAAGCCCCACGGGCCCAGAAACCACACTTGTCAGCAGCTTCAGAACCCATCTGTCCTCCAAAACTGGACTCATATTAATGAAGCTCATACGACTAATGTGTGAAATCAGAATGCCAGTGTTTCCATTTACAATGAGAAGTGAAACAGCTGAAGATGGGCGGCTCATCTTCCCACCCAGCGCATTTTGCTCCTGTAGGCAGACCACATGGGGAGCAAATCGCTAACCCGGCTCTCAGTTTATTAATTTATAAGGAGAGACCTAGCTGCTGAGTTGCTCCTCAATTCCCTCAAGTTTTAAACAAGGTCTCCCTAAAGACATGCCAGATAGGCTCCCATATTTGTATCAGAAAGCAGCTTGGTGAGCATGGAATCAGAAGGGCGACTGTTCTCAGACCCATAGGTGTAACGGAATGAGAGAAGCAGAGCCACAATAGGGAGGGGCATGCCTCTGGAACCCTACCCCAGTGTTTCCGTGGCTACTGCCTATGCTTACTTCCAAGGCTGCTTTTTGCCTACTTGCTGGTCTGAGACGGACTGTCCATGGGACACATCTGGCCTTTAGAAGCTTTTGTTTGTCTCAATCAGGAATATTCATGTAACAACCCAGAGCTGTAGCCTTTCTTGAAAAAATCCAGAGATCTAGCCCCTTCCCACATCTGATCAACCATCTGGAGCTGAGCAGAGACTGTCTTCTTTAAAGGAAATTTGAGTGCTGCCTTCATTCAGTTCACTGTGGTCTCTGCCAGGTCCAAGACATTGATCTGCATTACCTACTGGTAATGTGTGTGCCTTCAGGCATTTGAGTTTGCATCCTTCCGACAACTGAAGTTGCCTTTATTTATCTATGTGCTGACCTGCTATATATTTATTTCAAAGTTTAATTCTTAGATGGCAGTCTTATTTTCTCATTTTGAAATTTACTGTCACCCCAAGCAGGGGAACACATCTTAGTTTGCAAGTCCTAGAGGGTTACAGTGATATGAAGCCTGAAGTGTAAACTTTATAGCCTCAAGGAAGTGGGATACCCCTAATCTGCCTCAGGAAATCTGTGACATTGCTGGCCATGCTTCTCTATTTCTAGATCAAGAGCCCTTTCTTCCTCCTGGCTGAAGGATATTAAGCCCTCTCACTTTCTGAACTTTTTGTAGAGCTACAGATATAAACTTCGGTGAGAGAAACATCATGTGAACATCTCTATTTACAAAAGAGATACATTTGGATGCATGTTTGCAAATGTACTTACCATGGGATTTCTTTAAGGAACAAGAGTTTATTTTAACTTTGATGTTATAAATTAATAATCAGATACAGGAAGATATATGCACCATTTGTTAGGATTCCTAAGAACTATAGGCTTTTAAATTTTCACCATCTCTAATAAATGGAAAAAATTTCATTATGTGATTGGATTACTGATTATAAAAAATGAACTTGTCTCTCAAGAAAGCATTTTTTTCTTCAAATGAATAACTTGTTCCCACTTTAATTCTTATCAATTTTCTAAATAAATGACAGTTAATCTCTGAGTTATTGGTTTAGGAAAATAGATTGACTTGAGAAGATAGAAATGTCATTTCAAGGTCTTACTATATCTCACAGGTTCGCACTACCTCAAATTTGACCACTTTATATCTTGAATGATCTTTAGGATGCAAGATGCAAGGTTATAACATATTCTCTTCTCTCTGTATCCACAGCATCTTGTTTGTATTTCTTTTTTTTTTTTTTTTTTTTT
>NW_012115488.1:13862848-13870839 GCF_000951035.1 Colobus angolensis palliatus | reverse complement strand
GAGTAGCTGGGACTACAGGTGCCTGCCACCTCGCCGGTCTAGTTTTTTGTATTTTTTAATAGAGACAGGGTTTCACCATGTGTTTGTATTTCTTACACTAACATTTACTCCATCTTATTTACACTACTGTAAAATTAAATAATGCATCAGCACAACCTCTGGCACATGGTTACTTCTCCATTTCATTATCATCATCATCATCATCATCATCATCAGTCTGCCTGCAAGTCTTTTTCTTCAATTAGTCCATAAATGTATGTATTGATTCTATGGTCTGCTTCATGTTTGAAACCTCTAATACTGTACAAGTTACATAGCAGGTACCCTGTAAGGATTAATTGAACTACTCAGAAGAAATAGAAATTTTTCTCAGTTCCCCTTTAGATACGCAATCTAACATTATTGTTGGTAATGCTTCATGAATAATGACCAAAGAACATTTAATTTTTATATTTTTGACTCAAGAATTATAGGTAAATAACTGAGAAAAAATAATTTTTTAAATTAAACCACAAATTTAAAAATAAAAAACAGCGAAGGACATTATAAACAATGGTAAAAAAAATACACAGAAGGGTGATATCTATAACTCATATAATTGACAAAGGAATAGAATCGTAATATTTAAAATATTACAAAGACCTCCTAAATATTTGTCAGGAAAAGGCAAATAACTCAATAGAAAAAAAGGCCAATCATAAGGTAAAATACTCAACTTTGGTAGTAATCAGGGAAATCCAAATTAAAACATTGAGACAAAAACAAAAAACAGAAATATCATGACCCTTGGTATTTCAGCATCTTGGATCATCAGTACTATGGAGATCGTTTACAAGAGTTTGGTGTGACAAAAATTCTTATACACTGTTGGTTGAATTGTAAACTAGCCTAGTTATGTTGGGATGCAGTTTGGAAATATCTAGTAAAGGTGAAGGTGTGCATATCATATGACCCCACAATTCCATTCCTAGATATTCACCTTTAAACAAATACATGCACATGTACAAGAATTATAATAGTTTTATAACAGTAATAAATTAGAACCAACTTAAATGTCTATTAATAGGAGAATGGATACATAAATTGGAATGCTGTACACCAGTTAAAATGAATAAACTAAGCAGAACCACATGTAAATCTTAAGAAGATAATGCTAAGCAAAAAAAAAAACAAACATTTAAAGGATCTATACACTATTATATTTGTATAAAGAATAAAACATGCAAAATATCTTGTTTATGGATATACACATATCTAATAAAAAGTATTATAAAAGACATACAGTATTATAATAAAAAGTATTATAAAAGATATACAGTAATGATACAAGCCAACCCAGGAGGGCGTTTACTTTTGGAGAGAGAAGGGATGAGATAGGTAAAGATATATGGAGGTTTTAGATGTGTCTAATAATATAATGGTTTACTTCTTCCAGAAAATCGGAAGCAAATTTGGCATAATTTTAAGTAGAGGCAAGGAGAATGGAAGGAGGGTGTCAACAGACCACGTAGGAGGTTTAAGTTACTAGGCTTAGAGAATAAAATAGAGCCAAACAGGCATCAGTTTGTCAACACTGTATAAATTCAGATCCTCATTAGTCATACTAAAAGTCAAACAGCCCTTACTCTTGCTTCAGACTCTAAGCACCTTCAGCTGTGTCATTTTTAAAAACGGGTTGAAACTGTGGAAATCTAAGAGAATACAAAAGCAGGAGATGTGATGAGCATGCCTAAGATAATGTGAAGATTTAAGGACTAGAGTAAGCCAGAAAAAACAACAAAAGGTTTAGATTTTGAGTTAATTAGGAAAGCAACTGTTATACCCAATTCAGAAGCCTGAAATGTTTCAGTGAGCTGTTAATAAAAAAATTTGTTTACTCTGATCCAAGACTAAATTAATATAAAGCATATTATTATAAACATTGGACTGTTGATATGTTTGCAGTTGAATAAATCCAAGCTGTATTTTATAAAGCCAATAAAATTGCTTGCAGGTGACCAACAGGAGAAAACAAAAAAACAAAACAAAAAAAACACACGAAGACCTTGGCCAGTTTTAGAAGGTACATTGGAGATTCTAATGCAGCTTTCTGTCTCTCTCTGCCCTTTCTTTTTCTCTTTTCTGTCTTTGGCATTCACTTTAACCAGACTGAAAAATTGGAGTATTCATAAATTGGGGCTGGTAAAGAATGGAGAGTGGGACAGAAAAGAGCACCATCATTTCTATTACATTGTTTTAAAAAATACTGTAAAGGAGAGTAGTCCACTTAGAGTGAGTACAATGTACCAAAATATGGAAATAAAAAATATTAAAATATTTTTTAAATGTAACATCTTCTTTTCAAATTACCTAAGGAATACATTAATTCATTTTTATTTTACAAGATTTACGCAGGAGGTAATAAACTGAGCAAAACGTTGATCTCTCTTTGTCCCCCATCACTTCCTTACTTCAAATCTCTTTCCCAAACCTAACCACGTGTCCACAGTTGGTGTGCAGTTTTCTGGGCCCTTTTCTGTGAATATGCATATAAAAATGTATATACTCATAACTGGGATAATATATTTTTCTACAATATGTTATTTCTGCTTAAGATCTTTTAGGGAGCTATGCATCTCAGTGCATCTAGATAACCTGATTCTTTAAAAGAAAATAGCTATGTAGTATTCCTTAGTATGATTAACCCATTATTTATTTAACTCTTCCACTCTTTAGGGCTCCTTACATGGTTTCCTGTCTTGACTACTGTAATTCTCCAGTGAACAGTCCAGTATATTCATCATTGCAGTAAAGGGCAAATGTGACTTAATGCATAAGAGTATCTGGTAATTACAGTAGTATTATCAGGAATCTGCCTTTCATGTATTTGGCTTTGTTTTTCTCTTCATCAGCCTCATTTTTAGACAACCTCTTTTAGACAATTTTTAGACAATGTGGTAGCAGATACAGCAACCAGCAGTTCTACTCTTAATGTTCTACAAACTTAACCTCTTTCTCAATGTTAGCAAAAGTGGAGAGGTTGGCATGCTTACTAGAGCAGCGTGGGTCACATGCCCATCCTTGACCCCTGTGTTGTAGCTCTGTGCATAGTATGCGATGATTTTATGTTTTTGTAAATAGGAGATAAATAGACATCCTAATGGTGTCCAGATTTACATCATTGGATTAAAGTGTTCTAAGTATTTGCTAGAGTAATGAAACAAGTATGTTGTTTCATAGCATTGCATATGATAATGAAACATGTTATACATAGAAGATCATTAATATTCGAAAAAGGGGACAATTTCTCAATTCAAGAAAGTGTTGCTCAGTGTATTTGCTGAAAATTCAGTGATATGAGGAACACATTTCTTAATTTTATATTATTTGCTAAAACATAGCAAAAAATCCATATTTTATTCATTTATTAAATAATTTTTTGATTAAATTCTGCTATGTATTGATGACCATGTCAATAGCCTGTTGAAACAAAATTCCTGCCCTCAGGTTTCTTACATTCTTGTTAGAGACTACAGACTATAAATAGGTAAACAAATGAATAAAGAAGAACATTTCAAACTGTGATGTACTATAAAGGAAATAAAAAAGATCATCTGATAGAAAGTAATTGGAAAAAGTTACTTCAGGGAAGGTAGTCAGGGAAGACCTTCCTAAATGTTCTGGAAAGAGAATATTTGAACCACCACCTGAAGACTGAAAATGAACCTTGAACCCTAGGCCTATGCTATTCAATATGGTAGCCACTAGCCATGTGTGGCTGGCTATTGAACACTTGCATATGGCTAGCTCCAGTGGAAATGTAACACGAGTGCAAAACATACACCGGAGCTCCAACACTAGTACAAAAATGATAAAATATTTAATAATTTTATAATTATTACATGTTGAAATGATGATGTTTTAGACATACTAGGGTAACCATTATTAAAATTAATGTTTCTTTACTTTTTTAATGTGACTACTAAAATATTTTAAATTACATGTATGCTTCACTTTATATGTCTAACAGTCATGTTCTAGTTAGTTTCAGCCTACTTACTGTTATTAACATGGACTTTTTCAGCTTTTTTTCCTTGAAGAGGCTGATGGCAAGTGAATTTATGTAGTAGACTTTTCTCCAAGCATCTATGTCTATAATATTTATTGACTGAGGTATCCAAATATAATAACTCAATATTGATCAAGCTTAATACAACTCAGGGTTAAGGGATAACATGTGCTGGAGAAAGCATGTAAAACTGCCACATTTACTAGAGGAGTTGTATCATTAGTCATGTTCCTTTAGAAGGGTTCACAAAACAAATAAAAAGGGACTCTGAGTTGGTGAGGTAGGCAGAGCTAGCAGCACAAGGTAATGACAGCGTAGGAAAGGATTTCTCTGGGAAACAGCAACAGCAAAGCATGAAGATCTATTTCCATTCTCTACTTACTGAAGGAGATTCTATTGTGTTAGTAAAGCATGCCACTTCTTGCATGTTAAAATAGAATTTTCTTCTACAATTGTTTTCATACTGATGGGAATGTTAGTGACTTTAGTGTACCTTTTTTTTTTTTTACATATCTTTCTGGGAGATGTTGGCAAGTTCTCACACCCTTAATAACATTAAATTAATTCACTGCAGAGAACAAGCAGAATAGTTTTCTTTGTGCAGTGTTGTTATTCTCGTTTCCTGTTGTGGCTTTTGCCATGGGGAAGAGGTTGACTACTAAAACTGCACGTTTGATTTAGCAGCTGAAGTTTTTAATATTTAATGTGAGTATTTTAGGACCCCAGATATGATGTTTGTTATGTAATCTGTACTAACAGTTTTGCAATGGGAAACTCTTCCCCTACTGGTTTGAGAGTTGAGTCATATCCTGTGAATCTAAAGCTACGTTATTTAAACATCACGGGTTCTTCTTACTTTCATTCCAAGTCGCTGCTGTGCAGAGCAGCAAGTGCTCCGTGCAGGGCTGTTGCTATCACTTGGAGGTGAACAGCCTCTTTTGCCAGTATTCAGTGAAGAAAGGCAAGTCTAAATATGCAGTTCTCTCACTGGAGTGAAAGATGTTTTGTTCATTTCTAATCAACTATGCTAGACAGCTGCAAGCTGAAAAGTGCCTGCAATTTGCCATTTATTTGTAATAAGGTAAGTAACATATTTTGGTTTACTCATTGGATTGTGGCAGCCTTAATGTGGCAGTTTAGGTATATGATTGTACCTTAGAAAAATGCCTTCTCACGGGGTATTGAAGGTTGCATTGGGATTCTAATACAGATAATTTTTAATTTACGGTATAATCTACTTGTGAGATACATAGTATAATACACTGATATTCCTTTTATGATCATTTTTAATGAAAAATATAGTGCCTGAGAAATGGAAACATTGTAGTAGCTTTATATTGATTTAGTTTTTTTTTTTTTTTTAAGGATTCAGTAGTTGTCAGGTTCTTATTTTCTTATATTTCTTTTGCTACCTATGATCTCAGTTAAAGGTGAAACATATATCAGATTTATATGATTATCTTTGAATAATTATAGCTCAATAATTATATTTTTCTATTGAAAGAAAAAGTGGTCTTAGTAATTATTAGAAAGTTTAAAGTGGAAAATTAGTGAAAGCCTCTGGACCTTTCACATTTGGCTTTCCATTGAAGTGAAAGGCAAGCATACTGAGAAACTTCTGATTATTCTGTTTGTTTCAAAATTGTATGAGCTTGTTTATCACTGCCTACTTTCTCAATTGCTGTTGGAGGCAGTCATACGAATTGTGTGGCTAGAGAAATCTGTGGATAGAGAATGAATGAGAGGTTTATTTTTCAAATTGTTTAAGCTTGCTTTTAAAGCTAATTCAAAGATTGGGGTGACACAGGAATATTGTCTTGGCTTTATATTGGTTGAAGAAATAACATCAAATCAGTGTTTAAAGTGGTATTTGGTATCCACATAACTTTGCATGCACATATTTAAGGCCTTTAAATTCCTTTCAGCTAGAAAAGGTGAATTTAGTTTCGAGAGCTATAACTGAATTAGCAAGATATTAATGACTTGAGGTTTTCAAAAATGTGTCTGCTAATAGCTGGCATTATGAATACTTTGGTACTTCTTAATTGACTTACTATCATGCTTGGAGATTGTTTCATTTCTATTCAAAATTATAACCACCGCAAAGTTGCTAGCTTCTAAGTAAAACATGGAAATTACTTTTCATTAGATATGTATTCAATAATTCATGTTTTTGCAAAGGTCAAGGGGTTAATGAGCTGATGGGAGGTATGTCATGATTCTCCTCTTCTTTGGAGTGGAAATTGAAATTATTTCAACTTCCAAACATATTTGAAGGCAGTATTTTAAATTGGAGAATACAGTATTCAAAATTGGAGAATACTGCTTCCTTTGCAGGTTTTGTGTGCTAAGGATTCTCTGTTTGGTCTAGTTTGATGGAGTATGGATTTGTAGAATGATTATCAAAATGTAACATCTGACTTTTGCGATTTCTTAGCTATTGCCACAGTACAAGTGTCCAAATCCTTACTCTGGGAATTGAGCCATAAAAGTACAAATGCTTAAAGGACAGCGGTAGATTTTGTATCTTTCAAAACTGGAGGTGGTATGGTAGATTGTTTTGATACAATGTATTTGTTGAAAGTGATTAGCAAAAAGAGATTTCTCCAAAGCTTACCTTTGAAAAAGAGAAAAGAAAAACGTAAACAACCAATGAACTTCCAACCCTTTCTGTTAGAATTGAACTGCTATTTTATATTTATATAACTGTACTCTTTTTCAGAGCTATGAGAAGAGAAAAAGATGACTTTTCACAATTAGAGAAGTTAATGACATATGTTCTGCTATACCAGTGAACATGATAGATTTGAAAATAAAACTTCACTTTAAAATCTCTTAACTCTTAAGATTTAGAAGACAATTAAAAGTTTTCTTGTGTTGGTAATATTAACAAAAGTTATTCTTTATGCCTAAAAATTCGTAACATGATCACCATTTATTTTAATAAAAAATATAACTCGTATGAAAAGTGTATGCTGTCTTCATATCCTGTGCTGCAATGTATAGTTTCAAGAGATAAGTGGAATTTATCATCATGCTATGTTATGAATAAATCCTAGCTCTGCTTTGTAATGAAGTTCATGTTTGCTTTGATTCCAAGAACTATAGAAATCTACTACATGACCATTAGGAGATGAAGGTAAACAGATGGAATTAATAGGCATGTATCTTTTACAATCTTTGCTAAATATAAATGCAATGAGATAGGATGTGATCTATGTGACAAAACCCCGGGCTGTAAGGAGTGCAGTGGGAAGAATCAACACTTCTTTGTAATATCAGAGAAAACCTCTAGTTTTGGAAGTGACAATGAAGGCCTTGTCTTCTTTTGATTTTGTTTTTCTATCTACAGAGTAGGGAAACACTGTAATGCTAGACGACGGTCCCATACTTCCCATAGGTGCTTAGTAAATATTAGTGATACTGGGAACATCAAGGTAGATGAAACATTTTGAACTCACCAGGAGAGTCTGTTGTTATAAGTGCTGAGATTTGTAATGCATATCCCCCTGAGATAAACCCAAGTAGGAAAACTATGGAGATGGTTTGTTGGGCTTTAATTCCATCTTAATTTAGTTGAGATACTCAAATTAGTCACTTAGTCTCCCTTTGCTTGAGTCATTTCACTAGTGGGATAGGATTAGTAATATTTATTCACGGCAACTTACAGCATACTGAAATATACCAAATCAAGTTCCAAATCTCACTCCACAGGGATTTCTCTCCAAAATGAAAATAATAGTAATGCCTAGCATTTAAGTCAGACTATATAATAACCATTTATGAAGTATCTGTTTTACAGCAACTTTATGAGGTATGGTTCTATTATTATTATTATTATTATTATTTCCTTTTTATGATGGAAAAACTGAAGTACAAGGAAATTAAGTGACTTATTCCTAACATCACACAATTAGTAGTAGAATAACCAGAATTGAACCTA
>NW_012115488.1:13747034-13862263 GCF_000951035.1 Colobus angolensis palliatus | reverse complement strand
AAGATACTTAACTACATTCTATGCCACCTTCTGTTAGAATCCCTTGTCCTTAGTAATTTGAAATGACTGCTATAATGTACTACAGAGAGGAAAATATATCTTTTTAATGTTACTACATTTAATCATTTTAATGACTGCAACATTCTTATTCTTATTGAAACCCAGACCTTTATGAGCCAGAAATATACTGAAGTTATTTGGAATTTACGTAAGATGGGGGCTTTTATTAACACAAATGTGTCTGGAATGAGCATACATAACTGAGAGCTCTCCTAGGTGATCATAGTCTGTGATGATACAAAAGATTTCCCTTTTTTGTTGTTGTTTTTGATGTGCAGGTGGGGCAGAAACAGTTTTCAGTCTATATTTAGTTATCTGATACAGTCCCAGGAAAGCTTTAGGGAATTTTGTGTTTTGATAGAAGATTAACGTCACATCTGTCTTTTTTCTGTTCATTCCCTAAACATTTCCTGGTGAAAGTCATTATTTGGGAAGGAGCACACTAAACAAACTGTAGAATGGAGAAGTTTAGGTCTGTTATACAACTAGTTCCATTTTGATTTGCTTTCCCTAGAGACTCCACAAATTATCTTTGAAATTCTTCGGTGGCTTTCAAACCTTCATGTTTCCTCAGGTCTTGCAAACAAGATGGAGGGATGGATGTATTCATAGATGGATGGATGGATGGATGGATGGATGGATGGATGGATGGATGGATGGTTGGATTGTAGGGATAAATGAAGGTGTTCCCATATCTGTTCTGAGTCATGACTCATGTACCTGATACTGGATTGGGATGAGACTAGAAAATGTGGGCCCAGAGGAATGATGTATGAGATGTGAAAGAATTTTCCTTAGTTCATCTCTTATTTTGTTGTCTGATAGTTTTCAATGTGGAATGAACATAGCTATAAGCCATTTCTTGCCACAAGCCTTTCTTCTATTTCATATTAGTTTTTAAAATTATATATAATGAACCATAATTGATTTACTTCATTGATTCAAAAGCTAAATGTATGCAGATATATACATATATATTTATACACATTATTCATATGCAGAGAAAAAGAAAGACAGATAGAGGTGCGATAAAATTAAAAGGTCAAAATAAATTTGAACACCTAAGTTAATGAGAATTGTTAAACTTTGACTATTTTATAATTAATTTATTATGAAGAAAATAACCAAGATGCAGAAGAAACAATTATGGCAAAATATCAAAAAAGAAAGGTATTTTTAAGGTCATTTTTCAATGCTTGTTTACAAAAATGCATAGCATTTCTTTCCATTTTAGAATGGCAGCTTTTTTCCCCACAATATTTTATCAGATAACTCAAATAAGAAGTCTGGGAATCAAAATTTATTTGGCACAATTAGTCAATTGTGAGTGATCATTTCCAAAATAAGGAAGGTGACTAAAGGCTTGAGTTAGTAAATTCTGCAAGTTTCAGAGATGGTATTAAGATGTTATTGTTTCAAGTTTACAAGGCGGGGAGGGAATACAGAGAATATTTTCCTGTAAAAATACTTGATCAAGCACAACTAAATAGGGTCAAAAGCTTTAGACAATGGAAACAACTCTACTGGGAAAATTATACATTTGGCTTTGACCCAAAGGAGTCATTAAAAACAAAAAGAAAAAAGAAAAAAACCCAATTGTCATATAGATTTTCCCCCACCCCTAAACAAAATAGCATATTTTCACAGTTTGAGGACATTCTATTCCTTTATATACAGAGGCCTTGTGTTATTTGAAATACATTTGATTCCTGTGGCTCACTGTTTTCTGATGGTGATTTCCCTCACTTAGAAATAGCATGTTCCAAGTCAACAATCAGTGGACAGCATTACCCTGGCCCACTGGAAACCTTAACTCCACATAACTACAGTCTGAGACTCAGGTTTAACGTTCGACAGTGAAGGACTCATTCTCTAACCCCTCTCATATTTCCCAACAGTCTATGAACTATTTCAGTATAGGAATTCCTTTCCTCTTTTTTCATTTTTCAACTCAATGGTTCCTGTGAATCTTGAAATCGATTCTGAAACAATTACTTCTAAGTTTAATCCACCTGGAAAATTTTCACTAAACTCATGTCTGGAGTTTGAAAAATGTTATGCTTAACATAAATGAATGAATGTTTCATGGCAAGTGTGTACAGTACTCATTGCCCCTTTATCTGCAGTTTTGCTTTCCAAGGTTTCAGTTACCCATAGTACTGTATGATATTTTGAGAGACAGAGACAGAGGCCATATTCATATAACTTTTATTATAATATAACATTATAATTTTTCTATTTTATTATTGTTACTGTTATCTCTTACTGGGCCTAATTTATAAGTTAAACTTTATCATAGGTATATATGTATAGAAAGAAATAGCATATATAGGATTCAGTACAATTCTCTGTTTCAGGCATCCACTGGGGGTGTTCTAACATATTTCCTGAAGATAAGCGGACCACTGTACTTTAAATGTGTAAATAGCTGCAAAGAATCATTAACACACCAGACAGAAGAAGTCTCTGTAGCCTTATTACTGGTTTTAAATTATTGAAAAATCACAACAGCATATGAACATTCAAGAGTTTCTGAAAGTCATGCAACAATTCCAAAAGTATCCACATTACCACTAGGAAGCCACTGATAATGGCAATAGTCACTTTTGAGAGAAAGTGTTAAGAAAGTTATTGTTCAAAGTTTTCTAAGGGGAAGAAACCAAGATAAAATTTTTACATGAAATTATCTCATCAAAACTAACTAAATAAGGTAAAAATATACGCAGGTTTTAGACCACATGGCAGGAGCTTTAAAACAAAGGGCAGCGTCTCCATTTGGGTGATTTTTTATATATCAGACATTAATTTTTTCAGAAATTAAGGACTGAAAACTATATTTGCCACATTAAAATATTCTTCCCATTATATTGTTACCTCTTTCTCATTGTATCTATTATTTGTGCAAGTTTTCATGAGAGATTATTTTTACATTTTACAATTTTAATTGAAGTTTTACAAACCAAAATTAAGGAGAAGGTTAACTAAAAACCAAACATCACTTTGATTTTAGAAGTTCAGTTCAATGAGTCAAAGCAGTCCAAAGTGTTGTACCAGCTGTAAAATGTCCATGATCTCTTTCTTTACCCTGAATAGTGTATAATTCATATGAATAATGTTTAATTGAATATGAATAGTGTATGAATATGAAATATTCATATGAATATTGGTAATATTCATGCATGCATCCATCCATCCATCCATCCATGTATCTGTCTATCCATCCATCCATCCATCCATCCAGCAGCAAAGAGAAGTTGAGTCATTATCAATATGGGCTCATATAAAATATGAATAGTGTATAATTCATATTTACAAAATGTTGATAGTACAAGGTGCCTTAGAAATCAACTAACTCAACCCTCTCATTTTGCAAATAAAAAATATTCTGCCACAGACAAATTAAATGACTTGTCTAAAATTACATAGCCAGCTCCTGACAGAGCCAAACTGAGCGTGGGGTTGCTGTCATGTACCTCTGCAATCTTTTTAGAGCATCAGTCAACATGAGTAACCCTATCTAAATTTAGTATTTAAATTCTGCATTCATTTTTCCTGCTTATTAAAATGTTAATTGTGCACAGTATAAATCGATCTAAGCTTGACCTAATTTCCTTTTGGCCAGGAACATTTTTTTGAGCCATATTGAAAGGACATATTTTATGCCCTAGGTAGAACCACAGATTCTATCTGGAAGCTTTTCCTCATATCTGAAAGTTTGCCTTCATTTTTATTCACTTGGCACTGCAGATATACTAGTAATCACACAGATAGGTCCACATTTAACCGCTTGTGCACATCTAAGATTGGTTATACCTCTCCACCTGCTCCAACTTTCCAGATCCTAAAAATAAACGCATGTTCAAACTTCATAAATACAATTCATTGTATTACTAAAATTTATACACCTATCCAAATCAGTTAGCAAAATAAATGGCAATCGATTACTAAACAGCATATTAATTATACCTTTGTCATCAAAGTAGTAATGCCATAGGAGTTGTCAGCCCTCTCTCGGTGGCCCCTCCAGAAGTTGGGTGGCCACACCCAAGCAGCAGCACTTCAAAGTGCTCAGTCCTCTACACCTCCAAGTGGACGGTGCTAAGGGGCTTGGCCTTCACCTTACAGGAGAGCGATTCTTCAGCTGCATGGTGAAGCAGATTCACCAGGGAATCTTGCTCAAACTACATGTACAGGCCTACGTCTGAGAGATTCTCAATCATTAGGTCATGGGTAGAGCCCAAGAATGTAATTTTTTTTTCTCTTTTTATTTTACTTTTTTGAGATGGAGTCTCACTCTGTCCCCAAGCTCCACCTCCCAGGTTCAAGTGATTCTCCTGCCTCAGCCTCCTCAGTAGCTGGGATTTCAGGCACCTGCCACCATGCCCGACTAATTTTTTTTTTTTTTTTTTGTATTTTTAGTAGAGACGGGGTTTCACTATGTTGGCTAGCCTGGTCTTGAACTCCTGACCTCGTGATCCACCCGCCTCAGCCTCCCAAAGTACTGGGATTACAGGCATGAGCAAGAATGTAAATTTTAAGAAAAGCCCAGATAATTCTAACGCACACTTCAAGTTAAGAAAACCTGGGACACCAAGAAAAGACTTCAAGGAGAGGGTCTGATGATGCCAACAACCAAGGCATCAATGAGGAAACACTGAAGGGAGGCACCTGAGCTCCTGCGTGTTCCATATTCCTGCCATTCCCTTTCAACTTTACCTTTTTGTAGCATATCTAGTGTGCTCCCACATTCTAGCACTGTCTTCTTCTTCCATATCTTGGGGAAACCTTTTGAGTATGGGCATAACCACTTGGAAAGACATAGGTGAACTCACAGAACACCCTATGCTGGGAGTCTAGTCAGGGTGCAATCAGTCACTTCTCCACTCCACACTCAGTAAGGTTGAGGAGATGGTGGGGGACAGTGTGAAGGGAGAACAGTCACAAAATGCAGCAATGAATGGGTACCCTTAGTCCTAAGCCAGAGGCTTCCAGCCAAACCTCAGCAGCAAAGAGAAGTTGAACTTTGAGTCTGGATGAGAGAAGTCTAATGAGGTGAGGAAGCTGAGATTCTGCTAACCAAAGAATAGCTTTGGCAAGTGCCACATTGTGGACATGGTCCCACCTATGCCCAAGACTGAAAGAAAATGAAGACTAACTCCCTATAAAAAGAGAACAATCAGCTGTACAGGATAGCTGGGCTGCTGAAAGAAGGCCCTGCAAGCTTCGTTGTGACCATGGGCTAGTGTGATGAGCTGTAACAAGGAGCAAAGTGGACCATGTGGCACAGGGCTTGAGAAAAACGTCCTCCGTACCTCCTGTGAAAATAGTTGCTAAGCGCGCTTTGGAAGGCCAAGGCGGGTGGATCACGAGGTCAGGAGATCAACACCATCTTGGCTAACACGGTGAAACCCCGTCTCTACTAATAATGCAAAAAATTAGCCGGGCATGATGATAGGTGCCTGTAGTCCCAGCTAATCGGGAGGTTGAGGCAGGAGAATGGCATGAACCCGGGAGGCGGAGCTTGCAGTGAGCCGAGATCGTGCCACTGCACTCCAGCCTGGCCAACAGAGTGAGACTCCATCTCAAAAAAAAAAAAAAAAAAAAAAAGAAGGTTGCTAAGCAGAGTCCAAATTTGGAGCTGTAACAGTTGAGGTTGAATCTAGCTCCAAACACATATTGTGACTTTGAGAATATTATTTGACCTCTGTGGGCTTTAGTCTCCTCCTCCTAAAATGAGAATGAAAACATCTTCTTTGGAACTAGTAACCATAGGTCTAGATGCATAGTATAATATTGGCCCCTTTGTGCTGCTAGTATTTTCACATGATCAATGCACAAGCCTTTTTCACATGATCATAATTCAAGCCAACACTAGTCTAATGGTTTGTAGAGCCATCAATTCATTTGAGACAGTCTTGGGCAAAAATTGGAAAGGCTTGTACTGTGTAGGGTCAATGTGACTAGTAGAGTGATTTATTGGAATCTTTACAATTTCTTGTTTGCTCTTGTTTATATTCCCCCAGCCTTATGTAATTTTTTCTGTTTAGTGTTTATCCAATTAGGATTAAGAGGGTAGGACTTACCAGAGCCAACAGAATGCTTCTTGATCCTGGTTTTACTGAAACACAGAAGCAACTTGTCAAACTCTCTAGATAGGAGATGGGGTACATTGGTTCTTCCAGAACCAAAGCCAAATATGCTTTAGCATCAATTTGCCAACAAACTCCCAACCACCCACCCACCCACACACACACACACAAGAAAATTGACATTGTTTCATATTAGAGTCTGAGAAATCTAATAGTTAAGAATCCTGTATATCAGTTAAACTTGTTTACTCTAAAGGAAAATTTATTTTTCTCATGGATCTATTAAAATTCCTCTAGATGGACTTTTACATGTATCTATTTCTACTTATTTTTTTCTTGGAAGCCTAGCAGAGAAGTAAAATATATCACTTATCCCTAGCATGTGATTGCCAGATTTTAACAAAAATCTAGTCAGCGTTTAAGTTGTATTTAAGTTGTATTTAAGACAGTCTCATTTACCTGAGTATGAATGCCATTCTGGTTCTTAGATACATTAGTCTGTGCAGTGGCCACAGTTTCACAGAGTGAAACTTTCAGTCTATAAGATCTCTGTGCTTACATGCAATGCACTAGTTATTTCACTGCATTTCCCCCCTTGCATTCAGGGATACAGAAATATTTTTAAGAGCTTGTGCCCCCAGAAACTATGGAGGAGAAATGGACCCAGTGTTTGTTAACAAATCATCATGAATATCACTCATGATATATCAAATTATAAGCTGTACTGAGGGACATCAGCAAAAGTAGAAAATGATATAGAGAATAAAAGGGGAAGTTAACTTATAGGCTCAGAGATGTCCTCTCTGAGAAAGTGACTTTTAAGCTGAGACCAAGGATGTGTAGAGTTACTTTTGGTTTCCCTGCTGTTTGAAAGTTTGTGAGGATTAGAGAAAATGTATGTAAAGTACCCAGCACAGCATCTGGCAGCACCAAAAGTCTCCAGGAGATTATGATCCAGCTTGTCTCCTAATCAATGACTACCAAGTCAGCTGGTACCTCAGACAGCAGTTAGTGGGCTGCACGTGCTGCCTCAGGCTCCATATCTGGTGTGGTAGGTATGCCCAGGTTAGCTGAGGATCCCCGTGGCCACGACCTTCCTGGTTAGCCTTCACGAGTATGCTCTGTATGTGAATTGCTGCTCAGATCTGCTTTATTCAACATTTCTCTCCAGGGATAAGCACGCTTCCTCTCACTTCCCCTTTGTTCCAGTCCATTTGGCTTGGCTCTGATTGCCTGCTTCCTCATCTTGGGAATAGGTTCATCCCATGGTACCCTAATCCCACGGGACTTCCCTTGAACCAATACATTGCCACCTCCCCACTGAGAGGTGCCAGCCTCTTCTCCCAACTCTCCCAACCACCTTAACAAAGTCAGCTCCTCCCATATAGTCCCTAGTTAAGATCAGAATGAGCTTTATCTGCCTCTTAAACTTTGTGGTTCCTACTTCTGCATTCCCTCTTAGGGAATGGAACTACTTCGGGATGAATTCACCAAGCCGCAGCTGAGCCTGCCTTTGTAATCCTCTCTCTAGATAGTCTGCCCCAATCTCACACATGGTCAAAGCCTGGTAGGTAGTTGGTGAGTTCCTGAGTATTGCTCTCTGGGCCAAGGCAGTTCAGGACAACTTCCCAAGGCAGAGGAGACAGGAGTCGTGCTTGGATTTGGATCAGACCACACTGGGCTTTGCTGAGAGGAACCGGACCAGCATCCAGAATGGTTTTAAATGGACTGGGTTTGCAACAGTTCTCAGAGTGTTGAGAACAATTATGAAGGAATCAGAGTGGCTGTGGTTGCTGAGAGGTTTGGAGCACCCTAAAGGTATCCCCCAATCTGTACTGCAGAATTGGAACCCCATTGACAAAGAAGAAGAGAACTAGAGTAAGCTGGAGCAGGTGTAGCACTCAAGTTGCCACAGGGCCAGCCGTGCTGAGGCTGCAGAAAGCAGGGACGCTGCCAGCAGCAACACTCCAGCTCCTGTTCCTTCCTCAGAGGGTGAGAGGCAAGCTGGGCTCAGGGTAGCCTGACAGCAGATGTGGCCTGGGACTGTGGCCTAGTAGACCTTCCATGGACCTGGTGCTGGTAGATGGGTAAGAAGAGAACCTAGGTAACAACTGAGTGCCTTGACAAGGGCGTGAAAAAGCCAGACTCCACCACAGAGAACAGGCAGATAGTTCTTGCCCTATTATGGTTTCTAAAGTTTGTAATTTCCAAGCTGCTGGCAGCACCTACAGAAAGGGAGGGTCGGCCGGTCGCGATGGCTGACGCCTGTAATCCCAGCACTTTGGGAGGCCGAGGCGGGCGGATCACGATGGCGAGACCATCCTGGCTAACACGGCGAAACCCCGTCTCTACTAAAAATACAAAAAAAGAATTAGCCGGGCGAGGTGGCGGGCGCCTGTAGTCCCACGTACTCGGGAGGCTGACGCAGGAGAATGGCGTGAACCCGGGAGGCGGAGCTTGCGGTGAGCCCAGATCGCACCACTGCACTCCAGCCTGGGCGACAGAGCGAGACTCTGTCTCAAAAAAAAAAAAGAAAGGGAGGGTCATTTGTTTTTGTGTCTGAAGCACCCCTGCTTGACATCCCTGGGAGTCTAAGGACAAAGAGCTCAAAGAAGAGCGTACTCTGAGAAAGGGTGCCTTCGTTATACTTGTATGCTTTCTATTTTCACACACATACATCAACAAGCATATAAGACAGATTCTGTGCCCTTGCAGGTAAGTCACCTGGCCTGTGTCATCAAAATGTAGCATATTTCTGTACACTGTATGTTATTCTGCCAAAAAAAAAAAAAAGCTATGCTCCCAAAGGCTGGGTTGATTAAGGAAAGGTGCTTGTAAGCAATTACTTTATTATGTTTGATACGCTAAACTTGGCTTCTATCATGAAAGACCCCAGTGAAAAGTGTCATCTGCAAAGTTAGGAGTACATACAAATGTGTATGCTATGTAGACTTTAAAGTTAGTTGATGGTCAATTTCTCTCATCACTGTTTCCACTCCGCTACCTACCAATAATTTGACAGTCCTTGCAGCTGCATTGTAACTCACCATCACCCCACCCTTTGTTTCTGAGCAGTCATGGTGGGTGAGGAGAAAAATAGGGCAAATTTGAAAGAAAATATGTGACTATACAAAAGTCAAGCACATTTCTTTGGCTGTCAAAATTAGGTCTGAAAATTAAGATTGAGAACATCTGTTTTAATTATGTATGTAGCACAGGCTGTTCTGTTGTTTCACAGCTTCTCTCAGGGAAAAAAAAAAAAGATACCTGCTCACAATCTTCCCCTGGAGCTAAGCCTAATTTGCTTTTAGCTGTAAAAAACTACTATTGATATTAAATAATGTCCCTAGGTACAATATTATGTAAAATTTTTATAATTTCTTTGGCAGATCCTGTATGGTAAGATTGGAAAGGACAGACTAAATGCAGTAAACATAAATTTCAAAGTGGAAATGACTGACAAAGTGTGTTAGCTCGGTGTTTAATCAGGCATAAAAGCTTTATTTTTTGACCCAATTGTGAAAACCATAGTAATGCAAACTGACATGGAGAAAGCTGCTGGGAACAGCAAAGGAAATGGAAGTGAACTAAGTAGAAAACAGATCCCGGCCAATCAGGTCCTTGACGGCTTGAAACATTTACTGTTCTCCAAGTGTCCCAGAGTGTTAGACACTATAGGAAATTAAGCCATAAAGCTGCAAGGTATCTTCACATCTGTCATCTGCCTCTGAGTAAGTTGATGTATTAGACTAGACTGTCCCTGGGTTTTTTTTTTATTTTATTTCCTTTTAAAACATAATTGTTATCAGATTCCTATATTTACTGTCTGTTGGAATTAAGTATTTTACTCTTTTATTAACATACCTTCATACCCCACCATCTCTGTCTCTCTTTCTCTGTCTCCTCTCTTCTCTCTCTCTCTCTTTCTCTTCTGTGAATCAAATCTATGTTCTCTCATTGGATATTTCTCAGAGAAAACCCTACCCAAGACATTAACTTGCCCTTGAGAAATTTGGAGTCAAATGTGCCTTGGTTCATTTCTATTCTTGCTGAATATAGTATTAATTTTAACTTGATTTAAATAGGATAATGATAAATTTAATAGAATAGAATAATTGCCTCTTTTTTGCTATCAAAACAGAAAGACCTTGTTGAAAGATCAAGTTAATTTAATGATCTATTTTTCAAATTTAAGAAATAGATTGTTTGACAGAGAGTAGAAAAGTGGTTACCAGAGACTGGCAGGAGGGTGCCAGAGGGATGAGGAAAGGGTCGATGTTGATGAAAAGTACGAATTTTCAGTTAGGAGGAATAAGTTGTAGTGATCTATTGCACTGCATGGTGACATTAATAATTATTGTATATTTCAAAATTGCCAAAGGCATAAATTTTTAATATTCTCACTCAAAAAAAGATAAGTTAGTGAGGTGATTGAAAGGTTAGTTTGACTGAATCTTTCCACAGTATATATGTAGATCGAAACTTCACAGTATATCCCATAAATATCCACAATTATTATTCATCAATTAAAATAAACTAATTTTAAAAACATTGAAGTATGTTCTAACAAAATTATATTTAAAATATTTAAAAATATACGTAAGCATATTTTATAGGTTAATAGTAAATGTATCTTAGTTTATTTCTGTTTAGATATTGTATCTTTCAGTTAGTTATTCTTTTAATATATTAGTTTTAAATCCCTTTGGATTTTCTATAGAGACAATCTATGAATAATGCCAATTTTTTTCCTTTCTAAATCATTTATTTTCATGTATTATATTTTTTACACAATCATTAAACACGTTTATGTGATACAATGTGAGGTTTCAATATATGTATACATTGTATAATAATCAAATCAGGGTAATTAGCTAATGCATAACCCCAAATATTTATCACTTTTTTGTGGTGACAGCATTCAAAATCCCCTCCTTTCGATATTTTGAAATATATGATACATTGTTAACTATACTCACCCTACTGTGCAATAGAACGCCAGAACTTATTCCGGCTGTCGATAACTTTGTATCCATTGACCAACCTCTTCCGATCCCCCCACTCCCACCCCTCCTTAGCATGTGGTAACCACTGTTCTACTCTCTACTTCAAGGGTCTCCAGGCTTGGACTGGTACCGGTCCATGGTCTCTCACAAATGGGGCAGCACAGCAGGAGGTGAGTGGTGGATGAGCGAGCATTACCCCCTAAGCTCCGCCCCCTGTCAGATCAGCGGTGGCATTAGATTCTCAAAGAAGTGCGAACTCTATTGTGAACTGTGCATGTGAGGGATCTAAGTTGCACACATTTATGAGCATCTAATGCCTAATGAGCTGAGGTAGAACACTTTCATTTCAAAACCATCCCCGCCCCGCCCCTGGTCCTCCTTGCACTTTCTATGGGATCAACTTTTTAGATTCCACACATAAGTGAGATCACGCGATATTTGTTTTTCTGTGTCTAACTTATTTTACTTAATATAATGCCCTCCAGGTTTGTCCATCTTGTCACAAATGACAGGATTTCATTCTTTTTTATGACTGAAAAATATTCCATTATGTATGTATGTATAGTAAATTTTCTTTACCAATTCATCTGTTGATGACACTCAGGTTGATTTCCTGTCTTGGTGATTGTGAATAGTACTGCAATACACAGCTATCTCTCTGACACACTGATTTCATTTCCTTTGGATATATACCCAGTAGTGGGATTGCCGGATCATATAATAGTTCTGTTTTCTCTAATGGCTATGCTAATTTACATTCCCATCAACAGCGTGTATGGGTTCTCATTTCTTCACATCCTTGCCAACACTGGTTATCTCTTCTTTTTTTGGTAATAGCCATTCTAACTGAAGTGAGGTGATCTTATTGTAGTTTTGATTTGCGTTCCCTTGATGTTTAGTGATGTTGAGCATTTTTTTCATATACTTGTTTATCATTTCTATGTCTTTCCAGGAAGATCTATTCAGGTCTTTTGTCATTTTTAAGTTTGATTATTTGTTTTTGGTTTTGTTGTTGTTGTTGTTGTTGTTGTTACTAGGCTGTTTGAGTTCCTTCTACATTCTAGATATTAATCTCTTGTTAGTTATACACTTTGTAAATATTTTCTCCCATTCAGTAGATTGTCTATTCACTCTGTTGATGTTTGCTTTGTTGTGCAGAACTTTTTAGTTTGATGTAATCCCATTTCTTTATTTTTGCTTTTATTGCTTGTACTTTTGAGGTCTTATCCCAAAAACACTTGCCCACACCAATATCAACAAACATTTTTCTTATGTTGTCTTCTAGTAGCTTGGAGCTTCCAGTCTTACATTTAAGACTTTAATTCATTTTCAGTCGATTTTTGTATATGGTGAGAAATTGGGGTCTAGTTTCATTCTTCTGCATGTGGATACTCAATTTCCCAGTATCATTTATTGGAACATATATTTTATATTTTATTCTTACTCTGGTTAAAACCTCTAGAAAAATACTAAATTGATGATAGTAGGTATCCTGTTCTTTTCTCAATCTCAAAGGAAAAGCTTTTAATGCTTTACCATAAATTACAAATATTTGTTAATTTCTTTTATCAGATTAAGAGAGTTCTCGTCTATCCCTGGCTTGCTAGAGTTTTTTAAAAAAATTAATGGGTATTGAATTCTCTCAAATGTTTTCCCTATCTCTTTTGAGATAATCACATGAATTTTGCCCTTAATCTACTAATTGGTAAATTACATTAATTGATTTTCTAACGGTAACCCATATTTAAATATATGGAATAAACCCATGTTGGTCATACTGTTTTATCATTTATATATGTTTCTGGATTTAGTTTGCTACCATTTTGTTTGGAATATTTACATATATATTTGTGATTGAGATTTGCCAGTTTTTTTTTTTTTCTTTTCTTGCAATCGTCATGTCAAATTCTGGTATTCAATTATTGGATTTAAAGATTTAATGATAAATTTTTATGCTACATAATAATTTGTATAATTTTGAAATGATTTCTTATGTGTAGGGAGATTTTAACTACTGATAACAGTTTTTAATACTTTTAGTAATGTTCAAGTTTTCTAATTCTTCTTGAAATAGTTTTAATAGATATTATTTTCAGATGTATATTCACTTACATAAATTTTAAATGAATTGGCAAAATTTATCATCTTTTGTAGAAAATGCAGAAGCATTGAATTTTTAGCAGAAAAATGATACAATGTTCAGGGATGTTACACAGGATCAGCTGGATCAGGGTTGAAAAAATACAACTCTTCACAGGTCAGCTATTTAAATGGTACCTTCCAAGTCATTTTTGAAGTGGTTATATGCAGCTTCATCAACATCTGAATCCATTTAGAAAATTATTAAATACTTTAACTCTATTAACCCTGTAAAATATCATCTTCTTCCAAGTGGTCTGTTGGTTTGGTTAATGGTCAATTCCACTTTAGACGGAACTTCTATGGATCATCCATATCCCATTCTTACATGTTATACTAGTGCACCTATGGGCCTTTATCAGTGAGTGTACCCCAGAATTTCTCTGAGTAGAGTCCACTGCACCTCTGGTGGACCTCAAATATCCTCCTCATGGACTGAGAACTCATCCAAAATACTATTCGATTATTGTTGTCCTTAGAGCCAAATAACTTGTAACTATATAGACATTTCATTTTTATGTCTACAAATGGGATATTTACTATTAATAATATCTTACTAACTGAGTTATTAAGGGTTACTAAAATTGGATATTTGTAAATAAAGTTAACATGTCACCAGATTGTGAGTATACAAAATTAGTAGAATCCCAAGAAGTCCAGCTGTCACACCACAACTGGCAGCACTGCATAGCTCCTGCTGTATACATGAGCACACAGAGAAAGCCAGACTCTCCATGGATTTCTGGATTGAGGGTTGGTTATTGGTGTATCATTAGTGTCCAATTTAATTTTTAGTTTGGTTTATATTGCAGTTGTCAGTTGCAGCTATTCTTACATAAAGTTTTGCCATTAGTTGTGCTTGATTATCAATTTGTTTCTCATGGACTGTCTGTCAACCCTAAAGCATGTACTTGTATAAACTTCTTGGGAGCCTATAATTTTCCAATAGCTAGACCTTAACACACAAATTATAGTTTGAATATGAACTATTCATGCATTTAGTGAAAAAGCAGGTGTTTACATAATTTGATCCCGCAGTAAGGTTGCATTGTTATTACACAGTCTTCCTTCTAATTCTCTCTCCCTGCCTCCCACTGGGAGATGAGGATAAGGAGAATAGGGTGGGTGTGCAGTTATTTGACTTGTCATAATTGGGCTGAGGTAACAACTTTTGTGGATTACACTTTAGAGGACTCTAGGGTAAACATTCTGTAATAAAAAATGACCAGCCTAGGCAACATGGCAAAACATTATCTCTACAAAAAAATACAAAAATTAGCCAGGTGTGGTCCTGCATGCCTGTAGTCCCAGCTACTCAGGTGACTGAGGCAGAAGGATCTCTCACATCCAGGGAGGTTGAAGCTGCAGTGAGCCGAGAATGCACCACTGCACTCCAGCCTAGATGACAGAATAAGACCCTGTCTGAATAAAGAGTGTGCTGGAGTGAACATCCTGCATCAAACAATACTTTTCTGTCTTCTTTTTTAAAATGCAGATTAAATGAATGTTTCCTTGTGAGCTATCTCAAAAAGTAAGGCTAAACCTGGAATTAGCTTCTGTGGTAATGTGTAACATTTTGACTTTGGCAAAGAAGGTGAGAATTCTGCAGCTTACATGTTCTTTAAGAAAATGAATGGTCACATCACCACCACTGATTTGTTTACTGTAATAGAAACATTTCACAGGAGAGACATATAGTACAATGAAGGGGAACTAGAAATTAAAATTGAAAGAGCCCTAAGTTCTGGTGTTTGAGGTTGGAAGGTTTGGCTTTCCCCGGTGCAGTCACATCCCACAGGATCACCATGTAAACATGCCTTCTTTTTTCATCTGTAGGAGAGCTCATTTCTCTATCGATGTTGGGGAAATTTATTTTAAAAATTACTCAGAGAAAGTTTAATTTTAAAAGATCAATTCCTGCCTGAGCGCAGTGGCTCACATCTGTATCTCCAGCACTTTGGGAGGCCGAGGCGGGAGAATCACTTGAACACAGGAGTTCCAGACTAGCCTGGGCAACATAGGGAGACCCTGTCTCTACAAAAAATAAAAAATTAGCCAGGTGTGGTGGCACATGCTTGAAGTCACAGCTACTCGGGTGGCTGAGGTGGGAGGATCTCTTGAGCCCAGGGAGGTGAAAGCTGCAGTGAGCTATGATCATGCCACTGCAGTCCAGCCTGAGCTACAGAGCAAAACTGTATTTAAAAAAAACCCAAAACAACAACAACCAAAAAAAACAAAAAACAGAAAAACAGAGATCAGTTCCTGGACCCAGCAATCATAAGAAAACATTGTCTGGATAATTGCCATAATTTGCAGTATACCTTGGAATGTATTTCTGTGTGCCTATTGAACGTGAATGATTTTTCTGGCTTGGAGGGTCGTGATCACTGAAATTAAATAATGCAGATACCAGAAGGATATGTGGGGACTGTTCAGTTCCTTCACCCCCATCCCATTCATACTGAGGGGACTCGGGAATACATTCAAAATATCATCCTCTTAATCTTATTGTGCTGCCTGATTTTCACATCTATAAAGGAAGCTGAAGCTTAATGTAGGGAGGGAATTATAAAGCTCCTTTCCTTGTAGCCTCAACTGGACTGCATACTGCTTGAACCAAAAAAAAAAAAAAAAAAAAAAATGCAGATACAACCAACCAAGAGTTGAGAGTTAGAATAAAGTTTGGGGTGAAATAAACCATAACACATCAAGGCATTAAATGTGACGGGTTTTCCCAGCATCTAATTCTTTTTTTACCAAAATATATATCCTTCAATAGAAAAATATAAAGGATGCACATAGATTCTCTTAAATCTTGCCTGAGTAAAGTTTTGATTCTGTAAAGACATCAGAGGCTGAAAAAACTCAGTTATTGTAAAGAATTAAATAATATTGAATCAACACTATGACCAAATCCCATTCATTGATCAAATTCATGGAAATAATAATTCTTGAATTCAAATTTCATATCTACCGATTGCTTTGCTTTCCATTTTTAAGTTTGAAGTTGCTAACTACTAGCTTCGATAAGAATCATTACCTGTCTGAGTCTCAAGTTCTTCCTCAGAAAACAGGATGAGTACAGTGAGGAAGTACACAGGCTCCAGCGTCAGCCTGTAATCAAAGCCCAGGCCTCAGAAAACAGGATGAGTAGAGTGAGGAAGTACACAGGCTCTAGAGTCAGCCTGTAATCAAAGCCCGGGCCCCAACCCTTCACCTGTAGTTCTTTAACCTGAGGCATATTTGCCTGTGACTCAGTGTCCCCATGTACTGAGCAGTGATCACCATAAAACTGCATCCTGGTACTGTCATGAGTTTCAGATGAGTCAGTGAATGTGAAGCACTTAACACAGTGCCTTCCACACAGAAATGGTAAATATTAGTTATTAAAAACAACCCTTAAGGGATTTGTGAAAATTGATATGAAAGTACATTGAAAACAAAAAAAAAGTATAAGTCTTTTACCAATATGAGTCTGAAAACTTACCTCCATTTTTAATAATTCCTTTTTCAATTATTATGTTTTTCCCTTATTTATCTCTTTCACTAGTAGTTATTCCCTCTGTGTGTTTATTTGGTTCCTTAAGTCTTTTCTTTGTATTTGGCATAAAAGGGAAAAACAAAGATGTCATAGAGTCAATTGGTTATGTCAACCCATCTCCCATGACCAGCATGTCCCCATCACAGCCACATGGCATTGTCAGATGCTGAGAAGGACCAACAAAGGCTTAATGGCTTCATACTGGGAATTAAGAATGCAGAAAAACAAATGTACATTTGAGGACAGATTCTCTTTTTTTTTTTTTGGTGGAATGGCACAATCTCTGCTCACTACAACCTCTGCCTCCCAGGTTGAAGCGATTTTCTCCTGCCTCAGCCTCCTGAGTAGCTGGGATTATAGGTGCACTCCACCACACTTGACTAATTTTTATATTTTTAGTAGGGACAGGGCTTTGCTGTGTTGGCCGGGCTGCTCTCGAACTCCTGACCTCAGGTGATCCACCCACCTCAGCCTCCCAAAGTGCTGGGATGACAGGTGTGAGCCACTGTGCCTGGCCAGATTCTTCTTTAAATTCTGTTTTAACATGTCATCTAAAATTGTGAGTGGAACAAAGTCAATTTAAATAGACTCATAAACTGCCAACAGACGATGATAATTTTTTAGTTATTACAGAAAGGAAAAAGATTCATATTACTCCTTTCTTTGGTATACCTGCAAAGTGGTCTTTTTTTAAAAAAACCTTTTTTCATCTTCTCAACAAGTAAATTATGCTCTGCAAGGTGTTTACTAGAAGTTGGGGTGCATCTTCTAAAAGGAATAATTTTATGAATGATGGCCAGCTTCCTAGGGAAGCCCATATCCTGTTTAACCTACTGATTTTCAAAAGTGTGCTGGGTTCTAATAGCTGTACCGAAGCTTGTCACCCAGAATGCCAGAACAGCCCTGCTAACACAGAGCCAGGTGCTTCCTTTCTTCACTTCCCCTGTAGCACAGATTATGTACTCCTCTAGCTCCAGGTACCTGGAGTAGCTGTCCCAAAGAAGCAGAGATCTCGTCTTGAGGTGAGAAGAGTGTTCTCATGGCTCTAGAGACTGCCATAATAAAGACACCAGGGAGTTAGAGGGCAGGTGAAGTATAAGCAAAGAATAGCCCCAGGCTTAGGATCTGTGAACTGTGAAAAACACTTATTTCCAAAATGACTCCTTGATTGTCTCTTTTCTGTCCCCCAAAGACCCCTGGGGCTGAGCTGCATACTTTCCCATTCCATTACCTTAATTTCTTGCTTCTGATTGGGTTTCTCTCCATTTTGGGTTTATGGACTAGAGCAACATCTCAGGTTCCCTTTTCCCTTGTCTTAGAAAACATAGTCCCTCTCGAGAAAGTGTAAGGGGCTTTACTCAGTGATGAAAGAAAGCTGCCTAGAGATAGAAAATATCCTACTTATGTTTCTGCTTCCCTCACCCGTCCCATGACCACTGTTACCACCCTGCACTTCTGCTCTTTCCTCTCCTCTCCTCTCCACCCTTCTCTTATTTCTCATCTTGGGAAGATAAGGTTTCTAAGGTATAACTAAGGGTATGAAACTGACTCAACTGAGATTTCTACATACATTTCAGAGGATAGTCTTTTTTTTTTTTTTTTTTTTTTGACCTGTTTTTCCTTCTTTTTTTTTTTTCAACTTTCATATTAGATTCAGGGGTGCATGTACAGGTTTGTTACCTGGGTATATTGCATAATGCTGAGATTTGAGTACAAATAATCCCATTACCTAGGTAGTGAGCATAATATCCAACAGCTGGTTTTTCAACCTTTGTTCTCCTTCCTCTCTCCCCACTCTAGTAGTCCCCTGTTTCTATTGCTGCTACCATCTTTATGTCACTGAGTACCCACAGTTTAGTTCCCATTTATAAATGACAACATGCAGTACTTGGTTTTTAGTTCCTTGATTAATTCACTTAGGATAATGGCCACCAACTGCATCCATGTTGCTGCAAAGGACATGATTACATTCTGTTTTATAATATATATATGCCACATTTTCCTTATCCAACCCACTGTTGATAGGCACCTAGATTGATTCCGTGTCTTTGCTGTTGTGAATAGCACTATGATGGACATACAAGTGCATATATCATTTTGGTAGAAAGATTTGTTTTCTTTTGGGGAATATACCCAGGAATGGGATTACTGGGTTGAATGGTGGTTAAGAAGATAGTCTTAACTCAATTCTTACATGCATATGCTTGTCACCAGAATGGCAAGAGCTTCTAAGTCCCTGGGCCTAGGTGAAGAGGGTGGTCCTGGACACAGGATCTGAGATGGGAGCTGGAGGTATTGTTGAGTAGACCCAGCTCTGGGGTCAAGGAATTGTGGATCTTTAAAAAGAGAATGTCAAACCCTAGAGCACATCACTCTTTTTGTCCCCTGAAAACCCTGTTTGCAATTATCCCTCAAGTGAGGTAAAAGGAAAAAATTGTCCTGTGTAGCAGGAAGATCTACAATAATGAAAGGCACAGGAAGGGAAGAGAAAATTCTCATAATTTTCCCCTCCATGGACACCTTTATCCATATCTCTTCCATTTTTTCATTTAAATCTATGTTGAAGTGGCATAGTTTAAGTCTGTAGAAGGCTTAACAATTTCCAAAATGATTTCCCATACAACATTTCATTCGAACCCCATAACAGTTCTGGAAAATAGGCAATGGAGGTCTTAGAAGCCTTGTTTTTGTTTTTTGTTTTTTGTTTTTTGAGACGGAGTCTCGGTGTGGTGCCCAGGCTGGAGTGCAGTGGCACAATCTCAGCTCACTGCAAGCTCCGCCTCCTGGGTTCATGCCATTCTCCTGCCTCAGCCTCCCGAGTAGCTGGGACTTCAGGAGCCCATCACCACGCCCAGCTAATTTTTTGTATTTTTAGTAGAGACGAAGTTTCACCGTATTAGCCAGGATGGTCTCGATCTCCTAACCTCGTGATCTGCCCGCCTCCGCCTCCCAAAGTGCTGAGATTACAGGCGTGAGCCACTGCGCCCGGCCTAGAAGCCTTGTTTTATTGATGAAGAAGGAAAAGTCCAGAAAGATTGAGTTGGCAAAGGTCGTAGAGTGTGTGGTACAGACCCAGGACTGGAATTCACTTATTTCTTCACTCTTTTTCCTTCGTATTAGAATTCTTCCTCATAATTCTGGTTTTGACTCATGGAATTAGCAGAAATGCAATAATGTGAATACATTTAAATGTTTTATGTTTTAAAAATCTATGCAACAGTTTACACAAAAGCAGGAATGTGTTTTTCTTCAGTATTTCTTTCACATTGTAATATCACACTAAATTCTAGCTTTGTTCCAAGAATCAATCATAAATAATTTATGCATTTGAATTATTGGGAAGGGTGTTAATAGACTAAGAGCAAAGAGCCGAAGCATCAGCTAATTTATCCAGTTAGAATATGAATAGCAAACTTAAGGCTGTAAAAATTCCTGAGTTGAAAAGGATTTCAGTCAGAACACTGATTATCTTGAGAAGCCTGGTTGGGTTTTTGTTGTTGTTGTTGTTGTTGTTGTAATTTAATTAAAAAGGCCCAATTAATGGAAGTAAAGTTAGTCTTTTATTATAAAGGCCTAAGTTGTTGGAATACGTTCTATGAAATGGAGATGGAGAGTAAATGTTGTTCAGAGGATGCTTATCTAGGTCTCATCATCTCCACCATTAACCCCCATTCTTCCAGTTTGACATTTTGTGGATCATTGGTGTTCCACTGAGGTTAAAAAGAGGAAGTATACGAAACAGAGCTCAGAGAGTTGCATTTGTCACTGTATTGACTACTGTCGGAAAAATCTGGGTGTGAAATGCGGTCTAAAGGTATTTACCAAGATAAAGCTGGGGGGTGAGCTTATAAAGGGAGACTATTCCTGTCCCAAATTATCAGGAAGTTTGGAAGCTATTTGCTGAATAAAACAGAATTATTGTCTTCTAAGAGGCAATCTTAATCACTAAATATTTTAAAATAATTTTAAGAGATGAATGAATTTTGGCTGAATGCCTTTCTTATTTGCTAAGTGGCTTGTGTGGACTATAATCAGATGTTAAATTTTTTAGTAAATTATATCTAATATGGAAAGTAAAGTGTATCTAATACTTATTCATAAAAACAAAAATTATACTTACTGTCCTTTATGATTCCAAATGACTCATTTCCCCACTGCATTACACTGCAGGAAAAATAAGAATTTTGAAAATAAAAAGAACTTTTTTTCTCAAAATGGCTTGTACTGGTCATTTAAAGGTTTTTACATCCAGTCATTTCTATGACATGATTTTGCTACTTTGGATGGTAGTTTATGTTAATATTTTTATGATTTTTTTTAAAGTACTGAAAACATAAAGATTAACATACACCTCTATTTCTGTTCTCTATAATTAATGTTACTATTTTATGATATTTGCTTCTAGTTGCATTTTTCCCCTGAAAATAGAATATAGATAAAATTAAAGACTCTATGGTTGAGACACTAGCATTTTTCAATCCCCTTTTAATCTTATATAAATATGCATATATCTATAAGCAAAATATAGTATGTTTTTATTTATATAAATGAAATCATACTACATATTTCTCTAACTTTCTTTTCACACTCCCTATTTGAGAGATCAGTTCTTGGAAATACGTATGTATTTATGTGTGTTTGTGTGTGTGTATATTGGGATGAAGGAGTTCATTCTTTTTCAGGGAAACCCTGGAGCAAGACTAAGGGGGAATTTAGAAAGTGGTACTTCCCCCAGAGAACTGACAAGAGTAAGATCACTAAGATAGAAATTATTACCGTCAAAGCAGGACACAAAAAATGGACCGCATTGCTGGGACTGGAATACTCAATGAGTCCACTATTCCACACACAATGCAGAAATACATTTAGTAGAGACTCAGAGAGCAAAAGATCAGTTTCTGCACATCCCAGTCACTATTATTAATAGCCTAAATGTTAAGATAAGGTGAAAATCGCATCTATAGTATGAATTAATCCTTAATAATTCATTTAAGACAGAATATCATTTTTTTAATATATTTTAAAATTTCATTCAGATAGTATACATTTTACCTAGATTATATACTTGTTAATCTTAGGTAGATAAGCAGCCTGTGAAATATAGTTTCAAAACCACTAAAAGCTTAACTACCATGATCTGATTACCCAGCACCTGTTTCTTAAGCATATTTCTACCCACCCTGTCCATATAAAGTTTTATGTTAGCAAGATATGCCTACAATAGGAGAATTGTGAAAGGTGTATTAATGATATTTTAAGTATAAGCACTCTTCAAGTGCATGTATTAAGAGCTAATAATTTCCTCTAGCTAGAATATTAAATGTGTGGAAAATCAACCCAACAAAGAACTCATTACATTCACAATTTTACATAATATTCCAAGTCATGTATAATTTACTTCTACTCTTTTGTTGCATAATACTTTCATATTTTGATTGGTGTCAAATATGTACTCTGAATTACATAGTGTGCATGTGTGGACAAATACTCACATAGAAGTTTCTTATTTTTATCTTGCATAATTTATATTGCATTAAAAGTACATGTATAGCATACTAGCCTTAAGTCAAGACAAAATATTGATTTTTATTATAGACAATCATAGTAGCTAATGTTTATTCATTGCTTATAAGCCTGGTATTGTCTTAGTTTTTTTTTTTTTTTTTAGAGGGGGGGTTTCACCGTGTTAGCCAGGATGGTCTCGATCTCCTGACCTCGTGATCCGCCTTTCTCGGCCTCCCAAAGTGCTGGGATTACAGGCTTGAGCCACCGCGCCCGGCCTAGCCATAGTTTTATATTCACATGTGAACAGCACATTCATAAACCCCATAATACCTTGAGTTATGTCTACTTTGGAGTGCAGGATTTTACAGGACTGAGCAGCTTGTCATTCTGATTTAAGTGGAGGTGGAGACATGCTTATTTAAACCCATGAAAAGAGCTCATGCTTCATATGCTCTTGGTAATATCTGGAGATAATTGTCACTTCAAGCTTCAGTCTGTACTTCTCCAAAGTATGTTTTATTTCCTTGATCTACATGTAAAAATATGGAACATTTACAAGTGTATCATTTTGTGCCTAAAATAGATTAATTGCTTTTTGAATAACAAACAGACTTATTTTAGTATTGACAGTATTTCTTTGCCACATTTTGCTTGACTGTAGTAACTTTCCAAGGTAAAGAGCTATAAAATGTTTTTCCCTGTTGAGATATTAATTTATTTTCATTTAAATGTTGAATGGCTAGAATTGAGCAAAAGCTCCAGGATTTTCTTCTAGTACTAAAATTCAGATTTAACTGGACAGCTACCCCAGTCTTCTTGTATAAAACAAGCTTAATGAAATTTTATACGTTTAGAATGCACACATTAAAATTATAGCCCAGAATCATACATTTAACCAGGAGCCCTTAAGCAAACATGTTGAAAGCTTCCTTTGTTTATTACTGATTTTATACCAGGATACCACCTCCCACCAGGGCCACAGTCCTTCAGTCTGTGTGTCACTCACTCCTCTGCTGCAACTAGAGGCATGGGGCCCTTTGAAAGGCTATAGGACAGCACTTTAAATTTTAGCATCGGAGCTATTGGGAAATCAGAAAACTTGTCAAAATGTAGAATGGGAGTGGCAGGAGAGTACTTGGAGTTTTTAGCCTTCCATCCCTAGGAAATAAAGATTGCCAGATAAAATACAGGAATTCCAGTTAAATTGCTCCTAAAACACTTTAAATTATATCAATTCTCAGTATAATATGCATTAAAATCTTTCTGAGCAAATTCCTGGGTCTTATCCCCCAAGAGTCTGAATGATTCACTAGCTCTAAAGTGGATCCCAGGGCATTGCCATGGTAACAGGCTGATGAAGATGGTTTAGTGGACCACATTTTGAGAAATACCTGTTTAAATTGTTTAGAATTAATCTAACTCTATATTAAGACTTACCCGGAAACTGGTGAATCCTATTTCAAAACTTCATAAGACTGACTTAGAAAATAAACTACTCACTTGCCCAAAATTTCAGATAAAACTTATCTTAATATTATAAGCAATTGTTTTGCTTTTAGGATACCCTCTTCCAGCTCGTTTCATATATATATTTTTTTAACTTTTAGGTACAGGTGTACATGGGCAGGTTTATCATATAGATGAATTGTGTGTCGTGGGGCTTTGGTGTATAGATTATTTTGTCACCCCAGTAATAAGCATAGTACTGGATAGGTGGTTTTTCCATCTTTTCCCTCCTCCACCCTCCACCTTCAAGTAGGCCCTGGTGTCTGTTGTTCCCTTCTTTGAGTCCTGTGTACTCAGTGTTTAGCTCCCACATATAAGTGAGAACATGGCGTATTTGTTTTTTTGTTCCTGTATTAGTTTGCTTAGAATAATGGCCTCCAGCTCCATCTATGTTGCTGCAAAGAACATGATCTCGTCATTTCTCATTCTTTCAATTTGTACTTTTAAAATAATGTGCAGTGGCGTAATATATCTCAAATATGTATTTTATTATATTTCTACTTAAAGTGCAAGACACTTGGTCAAGTATAAGAGATGGCAGAGAACAAGAGCTCAGAGACCCTTCGTAGAAAGAACAGAAAGTTGGAGAGGTCAAACTTCCTATAACCGAAGGAGGAAGTCTTGGTAAATGAAGGAATGCCAGGGGAGCGTTCCCCATCTCAGCAGGTAGATAGAATCACTGTCACAGATTTGGGTGACCACTGGGGATCCACTCTGGGTATTTGCATTTATGAGCTAGTCTGTAGTCTCTTAATGATTGGGGGTTCTTTAGGACTTCATTCTTTGGGCATATGGAATACTGAGTAGGTACAGAGCTTCAGGCCTGGGATGGAATTGGCTAAGACTGGGGTACAAGGCAAACTTTGGCCAAAATAATGAGCCGAGAGCCCAGTTCTTATAACAAGAATAAAAGTTTCAATAAATAACTCTTAAGAATAAAGGCAATGCTGACTTGTTGTGTGTATCAGTTTTCTCAGGCTGCCCTAACAGCATACCATGAACTGAGTGGTTTAAACAGCAGAAATTTATTGGCTCACAGTTTGGAAGCTGGAAGTCTGAGCTCAAAGTGTCTGCAGGGCTATGCTGCTTCCGAAGGCACCAAGGAAGGATCTGTCCCGGGCTTCTCTCCTAGCTTCTGGTAGTCCCTTGGCTTGTGGCAGTGTAACTCCAACCTACACATGGTACTCTCCCTGGGTGTATGTTTGTCTCCATGTCCAAGTTTTCCCTTCTTCTTAGGATACTAGTCATGTTGAATTAGGGGCCCACCCTACTCTAGCATGACCTCATCTTAACTAATTATGTATACAACAATGCTGTTTCCAAAAACATCACATGCTACAGTACTAGGAGTTAGAACTTTCACACTGGTTTTTTGTGAGACATAATTTAACTCATATCAAAGCATCTCTGCCAAGGTGTTAGGCCCAAAGGTCAAATATTAGCAGGCATGAATGTGGCAACTTTATGGGAAGATCCTGGTTTGTTGTGCTGTCAAAAGCAAGCATGGCTTGGACCAGAGTAATGAGAGGCCATGGTGCCTGGGTTAAAATTGCGTTATATACCCAGGCTGTTGCTACCAGAAGTGAATTTAGCGGTGCCCCCAACAAGCAAGTGTGAAACATCTGAATGTGACCAGTGACGTCCGAAGGCTTCATTTCTGCTCTCATCCCCACAGCCCCACCCAGGCAGGTAAAGATAAAAGGAAGATTTTTTTCAGATTGTCAGATAAAAATACAGGAATCTCAGCTAAGTTATAATTTCAAATAAACAACAAATATTCTTTTTAGTATACATGTTTTCCATGTATTATCAGGAAATGCTTACACTAAAACATTTTATTCATGGAATTGTATTTTATTTATCTGAAATTCAGCAATTCAAATTTCATTGGATATTCTGTGGATTTTCTATTTTCCGAATCTGTAGCACCTACCTTGATATCATGTCACTTATGTCTCCAGCTGTAAAAGAAGAATTTAACTCTTGTTAACCCGAAGCGATGGGACATGTTTCCAAGATATCTCTTTCGTGGTATGAGGACTGCCACATTATCTAGGTGGTTGCCTAACAGGGGGTAGAGGTCACCTAGCACATCAGCCGGGGCCCTACCTGCCCATCAGTCTCCCTGAGGGCCTAAAGAGATAACAGTGAAGGTGTTAGTCAAATATTAATTTTGATCTTGAATTTTTTATGAAGTATTTAATTGGGTTTTGATCTGTGTGACTTAAGAGAGAAGACAGGTGACAGAGAGCTTTTTTAGACTGGCAGCCATGGCTAAGCTATCTTGCCCATTTTCAGGTGAGATAAGGGAAGTAGATTATTTTCGGTTCTTTTGTTCTACCTGGTCCTAGCACTACAGTGTTGTTTTGATGAATTTGAAAATACTACGTCTGTGCATCATGATAAAGGGTGTGATCACTAGACAATTATTAACAAATCGTCAAACTATATAGAGGGCTAAGTGAGAGAATGATTTATTTTTACCAGTGTAAACTATTTAAATATGCAATAGATGATCACTTTCCTGGGAGTCAAATGGGAATCATTTCGTTATGATTATTTTGCATTTTAGACTTTTTTAGTTTACAGACATTTTAGTTTCAGTGCCTCAGGATGTGATTTTGTTCTTTCACTTTCCAAATAATAAGTGGTACTTCACTTATTTCAACTATTTTAGTATAATATTTTAGCCTTTATGATATTCTGAATTTTGATTTGTTCATGTGAGGCATCTGCTTGAAGAAACATTGCTCTTAATGGTGGGTGGTAATTCAAGCCTCCTCAAAAGACTTTTGGCACCAGACTAGGAGGTTGTTTTCCTCGAATGAGAGTGTTATTCCTTGGGAGGCAAATGTTATAAAATTTAATGGGAAGTGCGAAACCCAGAAGTGCCTTGCTGGCATTTTTTGTTTTGCTGACAAAGAAGATAATGTTTAGAGTCAGCATTGTGGGCTCCTCACACTTGAGTTTGGTGAGGAAAGTAAGACTCTGGGGAATTCAAAAGCATAATTCTTCTTTAATTAAAGATGACGCCATTAAATAAAGTAGAAGCATGAGATCGAAATAATGCCTGAAAGTGGGAAGCTTTACTGCCAATGCCTTTTAGAATTCAATAACTCTCAATATACACACACGTTTTCCATTAATACAACTTTTTGACTCTTTTCTAATGGCTAGAATGGAGTTCTTTGGAAGTAAATGGAAGCACTCAAGCATCAAGAGCTCTTTGCTATAAAATTTGACTTCCTCTTTGTTTTCTACAAGGAGGAAGATGGTAGCATTGATCTTTTGTCACTCCCTTCCTCTCTCCAAATCCCCTGCCCCTGGCTGATGTTGAATCGATTTCTAGAACTCTATTAGTTATTCTAACTTGTTTTAATAAATACTCTTTTCAGCCAAGGAAACTCAGAATCAAATCCTCCAGGCATTTAACAAACAGCCATGGAACACCCATGTGCTTCAAGTCTACAGATCAGCAAATCTAGTACTTGGGCTTCTTATTCCTAAGTATTTCTTTGGTGTCCTTTAGTTGTTTAATAAGTGGGAAATTAGGATGTGTTTTGGACAAGGGTGAACTGTTACCTTCTGACAAAATTTATACATTTTAGTAGCTTCTCATCTTTCCTCAGGGGAGATAAGTAACATTTTAACTAGGTTCTGTAACAACATTTCATGATTATTTCGTATTCTTAGCAGGAGGACAGTGGGCATAAATTATTTATGAAATTAATCCCAGTGACAAATTGACATTATAATCCTCTGTGTCTCTCCTTCCATGGGGTGCAAGTTCTGGTAAATATTGAGTCAGTCAAAAATATACTTTTCTTGTAACAATTTTGTATACACCATATGTTATACTTTTTCCTTGCCATTTTTATTTTATGGCAACAGTTTCAACTAATGGTAACAAAGATTAAAAAGATATCAGTAAATTACTCACATTCTGACTCCTAATCTAATTTTTAAAAAAGCAACAAATTATATTCCTTTGCCTGACGTATTAGAGAGTAAAAGCAATTATGCTGCAGTTATATTAGTCAGTTTGTGTTATTCAAACACAAGTATGTCTAGCTCCATGTATTTAACATATCTTAAATACAATCACTATCAAACGATTTCTTTGGATATATTATCTGATTTAATAGCTTTTCTAGTTAATACCTTATTACATTGCATGAAACAATGTATATACCAAATTTATGAGTTAGCTAGTGGGTGGGAGCATTTAACATATCTTAAATACAATCACTATCAAACGATTCCTTTGGATATATTATCTGATTTAATAGCTTTTCTAGTTAATACCTTATTACATTGCATGAAACAATGTATATACCAAATTTATGAGTTAGCTAGTGGGTGGGAGCCATCTCTTAATCCATGTTTGAATATCTATTCCCTAGCCCAGTATAAGGATCACTATAGAAACTCTAATGGTGAGTGGGTGGGTGTGTAGATGGATGGAAAAGACAGAGATAGAGGATGGGAGAAAGGGGAAGAGGAGATGAATGGGTGGGCTGTGTGGTACTCAAATTTCATTTTCCATAGTAATAATGAAATAAATACCTTAGCTAGGTGTTAGGCTACTAAAATGCCACTATTTTTTAACTTCATAGGATTTAACTGTGAATGTTGTTCATATGATAGGAGGACATGATAATAATGGCCTTTCATCTTCTTTATTATTTAAAAGTAGTTTTAAATTATTGAGTCAAACAGAACCACTAATTTTTATTAAAAGAGCAATATTATTAAAGTTCATTATTTTTATTAGTGCACTGACATAATTCAGTAGTGGTCAGGCAGTCATGACACACCGTGTATTACCAATTAAGGGCTTAGAGAGCAAAAATCTCTTCCCAGGACTTGACTTTCAAAGAATAAATTGGCCGTGAGAAACATTCAGCCAGGGAGCAGCATGAGTCTGTGCCATGGTGCCTGATCAGTGCTCTGTGGCCCACTTAATCAGGATGATGTAAGACACTAGGATGAACAGATGTCACCAAGGCCATAGTGGTAGAGGCTCAGGGGTCATTTTGCACCCACGTGCAGCATCTTTTATGTAGAATGAAACTATCTCTCTGATTGGTACCAGTTAATAATGATATTTAATGTTCTCTCTACTTCACACAATTAATATGACAGTAAAAGTGTTAAAGAGTCCTCACCAGCCAGGCATGGTGGCTCATACCTATAATCCCAATACTTTGGGAGGCCAACGTGGGTGGATCACCTGAGGTCAGGAGTTTGTGACTAGCCTGACCAACACGGTGAAACCCCGTCTCTACTAAAAATACAAAATGAACCGGATGTGGTGGCGGGTGCCTGTAATCCTAGCTATTTGGGAGGCTGAGGCAGGAGAAATCCTTGAACCCAGGGGTCGGAGGTTGCAGTGAGCCAAAATTGCACCATTTCACTACAGCCTGGGCAAAAGAGTGAGGCTCTGTCTTAAAAAAAAAAAGTCCTCACCAAAAGGGACATGATGTTAATGATGTTACAAATTAATCTCTGCTCTAAACAAGCAAATGCTGAGTACTACACAGAGAGGAGAATGCAACCTGTGCCCCCTATACAACTGCAAAGACAGCATTCATAGGGGCAGTGGTTCCAAGCTGGTGCTTACATGTTCTTCAGGCCTTGGAAATCCAACCCAGTCTTTGGAACTGTAAATAAACCAAGTGCTGTGTAAATTAAATCACAACAGGACTGAAACAGTTTGTAAATTTGAATTCTTATAACCTAAATAGGCTTATTTCAGGCTGGAACTGTAGTCATGTTTGTAGACACTGTACAAAGTAGAGACTAGAGTACATGGGAAAGCAAATGGTCCTCAAGGACATCATCTACTTTTGTATGCTTGTTGCAACCTCTGATTCATCCTCAGGCCTGTTATGATACAGGAACTATAAATAGCACTTTAGGTTATAAGACATCCTCTATTCACTCAATATTTATAGAGTGCTCACCATGTCAGACATTGTTCTAGATACATAGAGGAGTGAACCAAACAGTTAAAAATCATTGCTTTCAAAGAGCTTACCTTCCAATAGGAATGCTGTTTGGAAGACTACATTAGATGCCAAATATTTAACATGAACGTAGTCTTTCATGAACTTCAAATCAATCTGATAGAGCCTCATCAGGGTATCAGCAAAGATGGGTCCGTCAAGGCCCTGGCCTCTAGGAATTCACAGTCTAATAGGGTAAACGGATACGTGCAGTCGAGAGTTAAAATACAGTCAGACAAGTATAGAGGTGGGTATCAATACGGTATGGAGTAGAGTGTAACTAACTGCAGGGAGAGGAAGGATCAGGATGAGAGATTATTAGGCTAACGATGGTCAGGAAGGCTTCTCCTAGTGACTCTGTCTGGTGAACTCTTAATTATTCTGTAAAACACTGAGAACTTTGTTGAAAGGTGAAAATGGTGAGGTGGAGTAGTACTTATGCTGGTGCTCATATTCATTTCATTTTTAGTCGTTGAATATTTTACCAGTTATCTTTTTTTAGTCTTGACAAAAATGAAGAATAGAGTTGATCAATAGGGAGACTATTAGCGTAATGAAGTAACATCCAAGATAAAAGTTAATAGAAACATTTATTTCTAAGAGCTCTATCTCTAGAGGTATCGAAAGGCAGTCAAATTGTGAAATTAGCTGTTAGAGCTGATACAGATTTTACATTCGTTTAGTGGACCATAGCTTTGTTCAACGTTTCTGTGTACTTTCTAAAGGCTTGAATGTGTGGCTAATTAGCCTCTCAAATGAATTCTTTTAAGGTAATAATAGCAATGAAATTATGGCATTTCTGTCTGTACAGATTTTCATGAGTTCCCTCATGTGGTTGGATCCATGGAGTACTGGATTGCTGGGAAGCGTGTTCTCAGAGTTCATCTGCTCACAGTGCAAACTTTCCTGGCATTTCTGGAAATATGGCACTCTTAGCTAACATTTCTATAGTGTTATACTAAGTCCTTGATACTGTTATAAGCACTTTCAGTTATCAACTCATTAAATTCTCAGAGCCCAATGAAGCATGACCCATTATTATCTCCATTTCACAGAAGGGAAAGCTGAGGTATGAAGAGGTTCAGCCACTTTCCCACTTTCTAGCCATAGTTAGAAAATATCAGAGCCAGGATTCAAACTCAAGCAGTCTGGCTACAGAGTGGTATTCTTATCTACTGTTGTAAACTATTTCTGAAATACAGAAGGAGCACTCTTATCTTGAGGTTATTTTGAGAACTTTAAATATCAGAAATTACGATGTAACCATATGTCACATGGTTGGTATATGTTTGCATACTAAGTACAAATTCCATATCCAATGATAAGGTCACCATAGCTTTTGACTCCCTTTTGGCTCACACATAACCACTGACCCCAGACCCCTTTCACTGATGATATTGGCTGACATGATTCAAGTTCATTAAATTCTGAGACCCTTCGCCAATTGCCTAGGCTTTTGTTCCCTTCTTAAACTATGTTTTCGTCTTTCTAAACCCTAGCCCTCTAGCTTTCACCGACTCTAGGAACTGTTCTTCATTCATTTATTCAGCAAGTCAGTCAGCAAATGTTTATTGACTATCTTTGTGCCAAGCACTACTCTAAAAGCAGAAGTTACCAGGTTGTACCACAAGACATAAAATTCATTAAAACCAAGTCAACTTAAAAATATGATATTTCCAAATTGTGATAAGGAAACAGCAGGTTACTGTGTTAAAGAATAAACTAATGAAGAACTCTTTAGATGGGCAGCAGGGAAGGCTTCTTGGAGAAGGTAACATGAGCTGAGAGCTCCAGGATGAGAAGGAGCTAGTTATGCCAATAGCCTAGGTAAGAAGCTTTCAGATAAAAGTATAAAGTTCCTAGTAGACAAGAGCTTAGCACATTCAAGAAACTCACACAAGGCTGATGTGGCTAGTGTCGTGAGGGGGAAGGTAGCTGGAGGTGAAATTGGAGAAGTCGGTGATACAGATTGTATTGGGCTTTGTGAGCTATAATAAGGAGTTTTCAGTGCCTGGAAGTTCACTAAAAAGTTTTAGGCAGGAGACTGACATAGTCGTTTTGATGCTTGATGATCACTTCAGCTGCTTGTGGGAGACTGAATTTAAGAGGAATAAGAGCAAAAGGAGGATCATCACTTAGAAGTATGCTGCTCTGATTCATGTTAGGGATGATGGGGGCTTGGACTAGGGGGTCTAGGGATGGGTATGGGAAAAAGAGGACAGAGTGAAGACAGGTTTTGCAAGTGTAGTTGAGGGGTACACTTCTGATGGGTCTCATGAGAAGGTTGATGGGGAAACTAAGAGGAAGACGGTGCTGAGCAACTGAATGGCTGGGGAATGCTTTGCCTGGGTTAAAGGATAGAGGGAGGTCAAAGTGGAAACAGATGTTGGGGCAAAAGCAAGAGATTAGATCTGGATATGTTGAATTTAAGTTGCCTCTGAGACATCCAAGTAGAAAGGTCAAGTAAGCAGAAGTGTCCCAGACCTAGAGAACAGGTGCTACCTAAAGCTCTGGAAATTGATCTACTCACACAGGGGCTGAGTGTGAAGATAAATGAGCAAAAGGGCTGAAGATCACATTGTGGGAAATGGGCAACATTTAGAGAAAAAGTCAGTGCTCTCTGTTCTGTTGAGCAGAACTGCTTTTCCTCTGCTGCCTGCCAGAAAGGGAGAAAAAGCCAGGACACTTGTCCTGCTTTTTTCCTATGGCAGCACATGGCAGAATGCCAGCTGGATTTTAGAGGTGGGAAGAAATTCGTTCCATTGCTTCTTCCATTCTCCTCTCTCTAGAGTCCCTTTCTCTGGACTTAACTTCGGAGCAGGTCCTCCTAGAACTTCATTCCATGATATACACCCTCAACAAGGAAACAAAGTACTTGGATGGGTTATGTTTTCCCTGTAGGGCCCAGAATCATCTCACCCATGTGCAGAAAAGGATAGGAAGTCCATCCTCCTACACCACATTCTTCTATATTTTGAGAACACTAAATTTTATTGCGCAGAAAAAAATCTAGTTAATTTGCTCCTGCAAAAAGACATTCCATGAAAAGCTGGTGTGTGAGCATACAGTGCTTAGCAGGCAGAGCTGGAAATGGCGAGAATGCCTGTCAGACACATGCTAAAGGTGTTCTCCCTGGTTCCTGCTCCATCCCCATAAGCCAGGCCCTTTAGAATGCAGCCTGTACTAATCCCATTAATTTACAAAGAGCACGTACTAATCACTTCAAAATTGCTTAACATAAAATAAAAATGAGTTGAGAATATGCCCAGGTGCTTCACGGGAAATACAGATTAATGGCAAATAGGCGGGAAAGGCAGTCTCAGTAGTAATTAAGCTGTCTGTTTTATTCCATCAAAATGGCAAATGTTTTAAAATTTATATGGAAAGTAAATCAAGAATGTTAAAGGTATGAGTTTTCATGACTCCTCTCCCTGCATTTGCAGTATTTTCATGCTCCATTTCTCCCTCTTCTCTACAACTGCAGCAGAAGAGAGAAGGAAGAAAGGCTAAGCAGAATTATATAATCAGGGAATTGGGAGTCAGGGTGGGGTTAGGGAGGAAGTCACATGGGTCTCAAGAAAGAGGAAACCTTGCCGGCTGAGCTGGAGGAGAGCCCTGGTCTTAGTGGAAAGTACTACTTAGTAAGGGTTAACATATGAGAGGATCAGTGCAAAGGAGTTTTGGAGGAGGAGAAAGGCAATTTTGAGAAGTGTTAATGCCAGATTATAAATTGGACTTAATTCTAAAATGTTTTAGAAATGCAAATAATAAAATTTCTTGTTTAGATTTTGAGCTATGCATTGTTAAATGCGACCCTCTGCAGAAGACTTATTACAAATATCTGATAATATGTTCTTGGAAGCTATGTAGGAAACTCACTCACTGTCTATAGGAATGTAAGCTATTGGGATATTTTTGGAAGGTTGGTGATTTGACAAGATCTCTCAAAATTGAAAACATAGAATGCTTTGACCTAGCAATTTTGGTGATTAGAATTTACTCATTAGATACAGAAATGTACACCAAGATCTATATAAGATGGAATTCCTTGCCACATTGTTTATAATAGTATAAAAGGGGGGGGGGACTAGAAATCTAAATGTTATGAAAATCAGATTAAATAAACTATGGTAGATGTATATATTCAATAGAATACTAAGTGTCTGTTAGACAGTTTGAGGTAGAACTGAATGTATTGACATCAAAAGATCACCAAAGTGTTACTAAATGAGAAAGGCAAGGTGCTTGACAGTGGACACCATATGTTCATACCTATAGCTGTACATTCAGAAAAAGGGTATGTGCCTGTTAATGGTGGTTACCTTTGGAGACAAGCACTGGTGTTTGAATGCAAGACTGGAGAATCTTACTTTTCACTTTTACTTTTGTGTATTGTTTAGAGTATGCAGCCAGTGCATGTATTTCAAAGAAATGACATGATGATATAAACATTACTGGGAATTCTGCATGGAAAATCTTACTTTTCACTTTTACTTTTGTGGATTGTTTAGAGTATGCAGCCAGTGCATGTATTTCAAATAAATGACATGATGATATAAACATTACTGGGAATTCTGCACGTGACATTCCCAATTATATGTGTAAGCACTGGTTTGTTTTTAACAAGAGGATGATGTATCAGGCTATTGGTTTGTTAACGCCATTGTTTTGCCTGCTTATCACTATCCATAAACTATGAGAAAAAGACAATAGCTTTCTGCATCTTCCACTGTTTTCTGGTAGCATGTTTATTGCTCAGTCCTGAGAGTTTTATATAGAGCAGTTTAAACTGCCAAGTGTTTGCACCCTCTTTAAAGTGTATACTTCACACTCACTCCACTGTAACCTCATGCATTCATTTGCCCAGTGAATATGCCTAATACTATTTGCTTTGGTTGTATAAATAAACACTTCCTTACTGGCATTGAAAAACAGGGCACTGGTTATTAAAATGTGTGTGAGTGTGCCAATTATACATAACTGGGGACTTCTCAAACGACTACACTGAACCAACAAAAGCAGCTGGTCTAACATTTCAGTGATGAAGCAGTAAGTGTGAGGAAACAAGATCCAAAGTCTTTAGACTTTTGCATTTTGAACTTGAATTTCTGTAGAAAGTGAGATGCTGAGCTCACAGGTAGAGTTCTGTCTTTTCAACTCACACTTAGAAACAAGGGACAGATTCAGTTGAAGGATGTGGACTTGGAAACAAGCTTCAAAAAAAAGAAATGAATAATATTTTTCTGTAAAATGGAGTATATGTTAATCTTTGGAATAATAAAACATTTTTTACAATTAAAATATACTACTTCCTTAGGGAATATTTTTCCTACAACTTCTGGGATGGAGAAAGCTATTTCCATACTACATGAACTGATATAAAGGCAGTATATATGATTATATTCTATTTACTAATTATAAACCCCCAATTTTTATATTCATTGAACAAGGCCTGTATCCTAAAATACTATCCAGCTAATTAGTTTTAGTTAATTACACCAAAGACATTTGATTAGAAGCCAAAAAATGCCCCCCAAATTACTTCAAGTAAGTAATAGAACACAAGGAAACATATCTTTCTCATGAGAAAGGTTCTAGATTGATGATTTAAAAACTTTTGATATTAAACATTTAAAGTACTTTTTCCTTGACTACAACCAACTCTTTCTTTTTGATATGAACTTATAGCTAAGTGAAATTATATAATTAGGGCTGACAAGTTAAAATTACCATATAGTTTCAGGTATCTAATTTACTTTCTCTCTTGCTTGCTTGCTTGCTTGCTTGCTTGCTTTTCTTTCTTTTAGAGCATGGGTTTTTGGCATTAGACAGAATAGTTTGAATCTCATTTCACTATTTCCCAGCTGAAGGAAGTTATACAACCTCTCTAATCTTCAGTTTCCACATCTGTAAAAGTGGTATGATAAGCATAATTATTTCTTAGGTTTGCTGTGTAAAACACATCAGACAAAATTTGTGTTCCATCAGTGTTAGCTAATTCATAATTGGGATGCTTTGGGTTGCAAGTAACAGAAAAAAAAACTCAAACTGACTTAAATTATAAAGGAAATCAATTGGCTTTTATAACCAGAAAATCCAGAGGTTAACTCAATGGTTCAACCAAAAGTCAAAAGAATCTAGTGTACTTCTGTCTCTCCACCCAGCCTCCATCATTATTAGCCTTCTAAATTACCCCATTCTTAAACCCAAGATGGCTGCCAACTCCCACAGCTACCTACATGTTTTCTCATTCTCAACCAGGAAGAAAGATTGAGCCCTTGTGTTCCAGCATTCTCAACCTAGTCCCAAGATTTACCCTGATTGAAAGAGCTTAGGTCACATACCCAACCCTGAATCAGTCACTGTGGCCAGGGGGTTAGATTGGCTTGATCTTTGTGCTATTTTCCACCCCTTGAGCTAAGGGGAAAGCCAGCTTCCCCACAACCACATCAGTTATGAAGAGGAGACTGGGGGCTGTTTGGACATGGAAAGATAGAAACACATGATAGGAAAGTAACTAGTACATGTCACCACCTTGTTCATTTTATCCAGGCACTGTCAAGAGGGCTGTTGACTTCCCAGGCAGTTATCTGGAAGTTATCTGTGTCCTTGGGTGGGCTCAGGGAGCACTTAGCCCAAAAACTCGTCTTTAAAATTTCTTTTTTTTTTTTTTTTTCCTGAGACAGAGTCATACTGTGTCACCAAGGCTGGAGTGCAGTGGCACAATCTCAGCTCGCTGCAACGTTCTGCTCCCAGATTCAAGTGATTCTGGTGTCTCAGCCTCTCAAGTATCTGGAATTACAAGTGTGAACCACCATGCCTGGCTAATTTTTTCATATATTTAGTAGAGACAGGGTTTCACCATGTTGGCCAGGCTTGTCTGGAACTCCTGACCTCAGGTGATTTGCCCACCATGGCCTCCCAAAGTGCTGGGATTACAGGCATGAGCCATCGTGCCCAACCTTCTTTAAAATTTCTGTTAGAAGCAGAACAATTTCAGCAGGTAGGGGGGACCTCACATGCTAAGATGAATTGTATATTTTTCTATAATTAATTAGATGAAGCTCCCACAGTGAATACTGGTTACTAAGAAACATTTGACAATCTTACAGTAGCTGTTTAATGCTGTTATGAAGAAGTTTTAAAAAATTAGCAGTGACACCTAATGTTGTCTAGTCATGTGATAGTCCTCAAGTTCTGGCAGTTTAGATCTTTTTTTTTTCTGTTTCTTTCTTTTTTTTTTTTTTGCAAGCAGTACTGAGAAGACTCATAAACTGTTCACTTTGTTCTAGTGATGTCTTTGGAATACTTAATGTCAGTTAACTGAATAAGCTAAGCATTTATTTGCATTATATTTGCTTAGCTTCTACAGTCAACCTTTGATAATTTCTGGGACTTACATTTTATCTATAGCAGATCCTGCTTTCACATTTATTAATTCAATAGATTTTATTTATGTATGGAAAACCCTCGTGAAACACCTTTCTCCATCACAGACTTGTTTACTGACTAAATCAAATTAATACTTGTCCTGTGGTACTGATATTTTAGAATTTTAAATCTCAGAAACAAACATAAAAGCGTATTTCAAAAGGAGTTACAAATGTATTTTTGATTTGTTGGCCTTCTTTAATCATTATTATTTATGCCTCAGCCCACAACCCCCTTTCCCCACTGTAAGTATGAATAATTAATGACATGCTTTTCTCACACGATTGCACTCAGGTGAGAGCATTTCAATTAATGGGTGAAGAGTTCTAAAGAGCTGCGAATATGAAGAAATCTCAATATTTATCCCTGAAAACCACTTCCAACAACTGTCCAGAACTTTTCTCCTTTAAACCACTTCCTTTATGAATGTGTCTTAAAGTCTCAATTAGATACTAATCTGTCTTTCCAACCATCAAATTTAGGTTCTTATCTATAATTAGACTGTCATTTTGAAAGTACAAAGGCAAGGTCTAAATATGTCATTTTTACCATAGGATACTAAGTGTTTCGCACGTATTATTCTGTTTAATCTTCACAAAAATTCTGTTAGGTATGTGCTATTTTTATCCCCATTTTAAGGGTGAGAACCCAAGCTATTGAGTGATGGATTTGAAGAGAAAAAAAAAAAAAATCTACCGGAGCCTGATTTCTTTTCTTTTGAAAGCAAGAAGGAAATGTGGAAGTATTAGCCTTCTTTACTATAGATGAGGAATTGAGGCTCAAAGAGGGTAACTTATTTGCTTAGGCAGTAAAGTTAGTTTTATGAAGGTGATGAAAAAAAATCTCAAGCCTTTTGACTTACAGCCTAACGTGTGGTCACTGGTGACCACATCTTTCTCAAAGCTACCTGGAGTTAAAAAGATTTTATCAGCACTAGTAGAGAATTATTTTGGTTAAATGTAAACACTGTTTACATGTGTCCCTTAAATACATCACCTTCAGTTTTTTCATCTGTGAAATGGGGAAGGGAAAAGGGATGGTGAAGAGAGTTAGGCTCATTTATCACTAATACACCTTCCATGATGTAGTTTGTCAGGTTTTCCTGGTTATTCTTTTCCTCTCCATCCACTGAACTCTGTGAAAGGAAATCATTACACACAGCCCACACTTGAGGATGGGGAGTGGTGCGCTCTCTCCTTGAGGAGGGGCATCTAGACCAATTATTTTGAATTCTTCTACACCATAGATTTGTTTGTTATTCCCCATTTACTTATTCATGTATTCAAATAATTTGTTTATATTGGCATAGTATCATAGATATATATTTTATTCTTTGGGTTGTAATCCAATACTATGTTATTTATTTTGTTTCTTGGAAACTTTGTAATAACTTCTCCAACCAGAATTTACAAAAATGGTAAATAATGAAGACAAATCACAATATTCACTGACGGATACTTTGTGCCAGGCTCCATGATTAATTCCATGTTCATGCTTTAGTTATACCTGGAAGGAATAACTTGCTATTTGCACAGTTGAGTGTATGAGATCCTACTCCATCCACAGCTGTGCACCTGTGACCGTGAGATTGTTCGAATGTTTGAGGAATAAAATACATGTGAGTTTTGTTTTAAACTCATATGTAAATGAGAATGGCACATTGGCATGCTATGCCCCATATGATGGTATTTGTAGAATCAAAGCCAGTTTCTGAAACTCTATTCCATAGTATCTTTAATATGGTCATCAAAGGATGGAAACAGCAGAGAATAAGTAGGTTATTGTTGTTGTTGTTTGGCTTTTGCTTTTGTTTTTGTTTTTTGAGACAATTTCACTCTTGTTGCCCAGGCTGGAGTGCAATGGCGCGAACTTGGCTCACTGCAACCTCCGCCTCCTGGGTTCAAGAGATTCTCCCTCAGCCTCAGCCTCCCAAGTAGCTGGGATTGTAGGCACCTGCCACTATGCCCAGCTAATTTTCTGTATGTTTAGTAGAGACGGGGTTTCACTGTGTTTGCCAGGCTGGTCTCGAATTCCTGACCTCAGGTGATCCACCTGTCTTGGCCTCCCAAAATGCTGGGATTATAGGCGTTAGCCACCGCACCTGGCCATTGTTATTTTTTATTTTAAAGTCTTAACATTATTAGAACAATATATACTACACATCTACAGAAAATTGGAAAATTTCTAAAAAGTATGAAGAAAATAAAATTGCCCTTGATTTCATTGTTATATAATAGCTCTTGTTAACATGTTGTTATATTTCCTTCATGTCTTTTTGGCAATGCATAGGTAGATTTAACCAAGTTAATATTATGTATGCAGTTTTGCATGCTACTTTTCACCTCATTGCTTTTTCCTGAGCATTTGCCCACATCATTCAAAATGCTCCATAAGAACCATTTTAAATGTCTCAGTGAACAGTTAAAGAAATATTTCCAGAATAGAATTGACAGGACTTGATGGCTACACCCTGGGGGTCCAAGTGTAATTGATGTTGGGCTTTCTAGTCTAGGTTAAGATCATTCCAAAAGATGCTTCAAACCCAAATTCAGAACAAAAAGAAGAGGCAGGTTGAAGGAGGTGAGGACTTCTCATTTACTACCATAAAACTCCTGTTGTCATGTTTTTCCATGTTGGCATTTAAATTTCACATGCAAAACTGTTTCTATGATAGTCTTTGAAGGCAAAGAGTATATCCAAACATCTTTCTGTGTGTTCTGTAATATTAATTTGTGCTGGGTATCCAATATGGGATTCAAAAATGAGTGAGTGAATGAGTGAAATAATGAAATGCTGGATGAGGGCAGGATAACCTTGAATATGGGAAGGAGTGTGTGAGGTTGGAAATTGATTTCTAAGATTTGCTAATTTTCTGTTCAGAAAACCTATAATCCCCATGGTTTTTCCGAAGAAAATCAAGTGTTGGAATAAAAGAACTAGTACATTCATTCTATCTAGATGTTTTTGACATTTTTTGAAGGATACCTAATTAATTTTATGGGTAGGATTGATAGGACATTTATATAAAGTTGATAAGTGATAGAAACATTAAAATATTGCTTTGGTTTTTTGGTTTTTCCTGAAGTTACCTTAGAAATAAAGATAAGGGTTCTGACAAGGAAACTCAGATATAAAGCAATTTGTAATCCACAGGGAAAAGGGGAACACTATAGAGTTATTCCAAAAGAAGTAGAGATATGTGGTTAAGTCTAATAAGGAGGCTTCTTTGTTTTGGTTTCATAAGAGCTGATGAGGATCTGTGGTTGCCAGTTTTGTAGACATAAATCCGTAGAAGCAGTAGAAGGATTCTTCAGCAAAATCCCAAATGTTTAGCATCAAGCAAAGCATCTGCTACACAAGCTTCCCTCTTTGAGATTGTTATAATCTCAAAAATTCAAGTATTAAATAAAATATTTTTCGATATATATTGACCAAATTTTGGAAATAGAACTGGTCTTAATCTACTGAAACATTTGTTAACAGAAGCATTTACGGCAAGGGAGGTAACAACAATTAACAAGTTAGTGCAGTATGCCTATTTCTGACAAGTCTATCCCTCTCAGAGTTGTTTTACTCACTGGTAGCTATGCACTTTTTCATGACATTTGAATTTCTTTGGGAAGAAACAGTATGTTTGGGAACTCACAAAAAGACAAAAGATCAGATGAGTTAATACAAATAAAATCTATCTTGTTCTCAGGTCCAATAAATATTATTTTGGTAAAATAGGAAAGATAACAGTCATTAAGCAATACAAGAGTACTAAAAGCCTAAGAGTTAACCCAAGCATAATCTGTTATCTTTTTTCTAATATCTGATTAACCATTAATGAACATTAGCAGTACTATATGCATAATATATGATTTGAACAAAAGCAGGAAGAACCTACTTTGTAAATCACTTAACTCTTTTGTAAACACTTTCAATTATGTTATTTCTTTACATTTTCACAAGTATATATATATATTTAAAAATTACACATTCAAGAGATACTTGTGCAGGTTTATTACATGATTGTATTGTATAATACTGGTGTTTGGGCTTCTAGTGAACCTATCATCCAAATAGTGAACATAGTACCCAATAGGTAGTTTTTCAGCCCTCACTCCCCTTTCTTCCTACATATTTTTGGAGTTCCTGTTATCTATTGCTCCCATCTACATGACCATGTGTAGCTATTATATCGCTCCCACTTATGAGTGAGAACATGTGGTATGTGGTTTTCTGTTTCTTCATTAGTTCACTTAAGATAATTGCCTCTAGCTGCATCCATGTTGCTGCAAAGAACATGGTTTCATTCTTTTTAAGAGTGCATAGTATTCTGTGTAGCATATGTACGCATTTTCCTTATCCAAATCACTGTTGATGGACACTTAGGTTGATTCCATGCCTTTGATATTGTAAACAGTGCTGTGATAAACATATGAATGCAGGGTTTTTTTAAATGTATAATTTTTTTCCTTTGGGTAGATGGCCAGTAGTAAGATTATTAGGTCAAATGGAAGCTTTATTTTTAGTTCTTTGAGAAATTTGTATACTGTTTTCCATAGAGGTTGTACTAATTTATATTCCCACCAACAGTGTATGAGTGTTCCCTTTTCTCCACGTCTTTGCCAACATCTGTTATTTTTTGACCTTTTAATAATATTCTGACTGGTGTGAGACGGCATCTCATTGTGATTTTAATTTGCATCTTTGATGATTAGTGATGTTGAGCATTTTTCAAATGGTTATTGGTCATTTGTATATCTTCCTTTGAGAAGTATCTATTCATGTCTTTTGCCCACTTTTTAAAGGAGTTATTTATATTTTTCTTGTTGACTTTTTAAAGTTCCTCATAGAGTCTGGATATTAGTCTTTTGTTGGATGCATGAATTGCAAATATTTTCTCCCATTCCGTAGGTTGTCTGTCTACTCTGTTGACTGTTTATTTTGCTGTACAGAAGCTCTTTAGCTTAAGTCTCATTTGTCTATTTTTTGTTCCTGTTGCATTTACTTTTGAAGTCTTCACCTTAAATTCTTTGCATAGGTCAATATCCAGAAGAGATTTTCCTAGGGTTTCTTCTAGGATTTTTCTAGTTTAAGGTTTTCCATTTTAGTCTTTAATCCATCTTAAATAATTTTTTATATATGATGAGAGATAAGGGTCTAGTTTCATTCTTCTGCATGTGGCTAGCCAGTTTTCCCAGCACTGTTTATCAAATAGAGTGTTCTTTCCCCATCGTTTATTTTTGTTGAAGTTTTTGAAGATCAGTTGGTTGTGGGTGTGTGGCTTTATTTCTGGGGTTCTCTATTCTGTTACATTGATCTATGTGTCTATTTTTGCAGCAGTGCCATGCTACTTTGGTTATTACAGCCTCGTAGTATAGATGGAAGTTATGTAATGTGATACTTCCAGCTTTGTTCTTTTTACTTAGGATTGCTTTGGATATTCAGGCTCTTTTTGGTTCCATTTACGTTTTAGAATTTTTTTTCTAATTCCATGAAAAATGACATTGGTAATTTGATAGGAATTGTGTTGAATCTATAGATTGCTTTGGGCAGCATGGTCTTTTTAATGATATTGATTCTTCCAAGTCATGAGCATGGAATGTTTTTCCATCCATTTATATCATCTATGAATTCTTTCAACAGTGTTTTGTAGTTCTCCTTGTAGGGATCTTTTACCTCTTTGGTTAAATGTATTCCTAGATATTTTAGTTTTTTGTGTGTGGTTATTGTAAATGGGATTGAATTCTTAATTGAGTTCCCAGCTTGAATATTATTAATGTATAGAAATGCTACTGACTTGTGTACATTGATTTTCTATCCTGAAACTTTACTAGATTAATTTATCAGGTATAGGAACCTTCTGCCAGAATCTTTAGGACTTTCTAGCTATAGGATCACATTGTCAGTGAATAGAGATAATTTGGCTTCCTTTTTTTCCTACTTGGGTACTTTTTATTTCTTTCTGTTGCCTGATTGCTCTGGCTAGGACTCCTATGTTGAATAGGAGTGGTAAGAGTGGACATCCATCTTGTTGCAGTTTGTAGGGGAGATGCTTCTAACTGTGCCCATTCAGTGTGATGTTAGCTATGGGTTTGTCGTAAATTTATTATTTTGAGGTATGTCTCTTCAATGCCTAGTTTGTTGAGAGTTTTTATCATGAAAAAAATGTTGAATTTTATCACGTGCTTTTTCTCCATCTACTGAGATAATCATATGGTTTTTGGTTCTTATTCTGTTTATGTAATGAATCATATTTATTGATTCATGTATGTAGAAACCATCTTTGCATCCCATAAATAAAACCCAAATGGATTGTGATGAATTACCTTTTGTGGTGGTGGTGGATTTGGCTTGCTAGTATTTTATTGACAGTGTTGTGTCTATGTTCATTAGGGATATCGACCTGTAGTTTTTTGTTGTTGTTGTGTCCCTGCCACATTTTGGTATCAGGATGATACTGGTTTTATAGAATGAATTAGATAGAAATCCCTTCTACTCAGTTTTTTGGAATGGTCTTAGTAAAACTAGTATCAGCTCTTCTTTGAGCATCTGGTAGAATTCGTCTGGTTCAGGACTTTCATTTGTTTGGTAGATTTTTTATTCCTGATTCTATTTTGTTACTCATTGTTTTGTAAGGGATTTCAATATCTTCCTGGTTCAATCTTGGAAGGTTGTGTGTTTCCAGGAAATTATCCATTTCCTCTACATTTTCTAATTTGTGTACATGGAAATGTTCATAATAGTCTCTGAGGAACTTTTGTATTCCTTTTGATCTTTTGTAGTCTCAGTTGTAATGTCACCCGGATCATTTGATATTGTGCTTATTTGAACTTTCTCTCTTTTTTTCTTGGTTACTCTAGCTACTGGTCTATCAATTCTGTTTATGTTTATCCTTTTGAAGAACCAACTGTTCATTTTGTTGATCCTTTGCATAACTTTTTGGTCTAAATTTCATTTAGCTCTGCTCTAACCTTTGTTATTTCTTTTCTTCTGCTAACTTTAGGTTTGGTTTGTTCTCGTTTGGCTTGTTTTAGGTGTCATATATTAAGTTGTTAATTGAAGACCTTTGTATCTTTCTGATGTAGGCATTTAGCACTACGAACTTACCTCTTACCACTGCTTTTGCTGTATTCTAGAGGTTCGGGTATGTTTTCTCTCTATTTTAATTTGTTTCAAAAAAATTTATTTCCATCTTAACTTAGCTTTTACCCAAAAGTTCTTCGGAAACAAGACTTTTTAGTTTCCATGTACTTGTGTGGTTTTGAGAGTTCCTCTTGATATTGATTTCTAATTTAATGCCACTGTGGTCCCAGAAGATGCTTGATATAATTTCAACTGTATCGAATTTATTGAGACTTGCTTTATGGCCAAGCATGTGGTCAATTTTTAAAATGTTCCATGCATAGACAGAATGTATATCCTGTGGTTGTTGGGTAGATTATTCTGTAGATGTCTGGTGGATCCATTTGGTCAAAAGTTCAATTTAAGTCCAGAGTTTCTTTGTTAGTTGTCTGCCTCAATGATCTGTCTAGTGCTGTCAGTAGAGAGTTGAAGCCCCCTACTATTATTGTATGGCTGGCTATCTCTTTTCTTAGGTCTAGCAGTATTTGTTTTATAAATCTGGGTGTTCCGACATTGAGTGCATATATATTCGGGATAGTTAAGTCTTCTTGTTGGAGGAATCTTTTGTCATTATATAATGCCCTTATTTGTCCTTTTTACTGTTGTTGATTTAAAGTCTGTTTTATCTGATACAAGAATAACAATCACAGTTCTTTACGGTTTTCCATTTGTGCGCTAGATCCTTCATTTTCCCTTTACTTTGAGCCTGTGGATGTCATTCCCCATGAGATGTGCTCTTAAAAGCAACAAAAGATTGGACGTTTGTTGCTGTTGTCCCATTGGCCACTCTACGTCTGTTTAGTGGAGCATTTAGGCTGTTTATGTTCAAGGTTAATGTTAACATATGAGATTTTGTTCCTGTCATAGTATTGTTAGCTGAGCTTTGTGCTTAAGTGTGTTTTTATGATAGCATGTATCATTCTTTCTTTCCATGTTTAGAACTCCTTGACCATTTCTTGTAGGACTGGTCTTGTGGTGATGAATTCCCTGTGTTTGCTCATCTGAAAAAGACTTTATTTCTCCTTTGTTTAGGAAACTTAATTTATTTAGCAGGACATGAAATTCTTGGCTGGCATTTTTCTCTTAAACAAAGCTAAAAGCATGCCTCCAATCTCTTCTGGCTTGTAAGGTTTCTACTGAGAAGTCCACTGTTAATTTGATGGGATTTCCTTTATAGGTAATTTGGCTCTTTTCTCTCGCTTCCTTTAAGATTTTTTCTTTCATGTTGACCTTGGAAAATCAGGCAACTCTGTGTCTTGGGGTGGTTATCTTGTATAGTGTCTTACAGGTGTTCTCTGAATTTCCTGTATCTGGATGTTGACCTCTCTAGCAAGATTAGGAAAATTTTCTTGAACTAGTCCCTTAAATAAGTTTTCTGAGTTCCTACTTTTTTTCTTTTTTCTTTTTCTTTCTTTCTTTTTTTTTTTTTAGACGGAGTCTTGCTTTGTCGCCCAGGCTGGAGTGCAGTGGTGCGATCTCGGCTCACTGCAAGCTCCGCCTCCCGGGTTCACGCCATTCTCCTGCCTCAGCCTCCTGAGTAGCTGGGACTATAGGTGCCCGCCCCCATGCCTGGCTAATTTTTTTGTATTTTTAGTAGAGATGAGGTTTTGCCGTGTTAGCCAGGATGGTCTCAATCTCCTGACCTCGTGATCCGCCCGCTTCGTTTTCCAAAGTGCTGGGATTACAGGCATGAGCCACTGCACCCGGCCCTGAGTTCCTACATTTTTTCTCTCAGACTGCCATTAAATCATAGATTTGTTTTCTTTACATAATCTCATATTTTTTGAAACCTTTGTTCATTAAAAAACCTTTTTTAAATTTTTGTCTGACTCAGATAATTTGAAAGACTGATCTTCAAACTCTGAAATTCATTATTTGCTTGGTTAGTCTATTGTTAAAGCATGTCTTTAGTGAGTTTTTCTCTTCTAGAGTTCTATTTTTTTTTTAATGTAGCTATCTTGTTTTTCATATCCTGAATTGTTTTTCTGGCTTCTTTGTGTTGGACTTCTACTTTCTATAGGATATCACTGAGTTTCCTTGCAACCTGCATTTTGAGTTCTTTATCTGTTTTTTCAAAGTATTTAATTTGGTTACGATCCATTGCTAGAGAATAAGAGTAATCCTTTAGAAGTATCAAGACTTTCTGGCTTTTTGTGCTGCTGGAGTTTTTGTGCTAATTCCTTCTCATCTGCTTCTTACTTTTGAATTCGCCATCATTTGTATGAGACTTTTAAAATATCATTTTTCCCTTGAGGGTTTGACTGTGGTGTATGTTGCATATGATCAATTGACTTCTTTTCTGAATACTTGCAGAGAACTAAGGCTCTGTATGTGTCTCTTCATTGTATATAGCTTCTGTGCTGTGGCTTTTCAGATGCTGCTTGTTGTACTGGTATATTATATGCATGAGTCAACATATGACCTTCTGTGGGGCTGAGAGTGTGGAGTTTCAGGAAGCTTATCTCATAGACTAGTACTAAGCTCTCTGGTAGCAGGTTTTGTGTTTGGTGGTGCAGTTCAGGCTTCAGTCCAGTATATATAGCAGTTAAGAGTAGGAGCTGACTTGATGTTAGGTAGGCTGATGTTGAGTGGAAACACCCACCCTGAAGGGGTATTGGCAGGAAGAGATTGTGTTGTGGTGCACTGAAGTCTTGGGGAAAGGTAGTGGAGCATGCATCAGCTCCTCATCTTGAGCCAACAGGAATGTGATCTGCTTCCCTATCCCTTCCCTGTTGCAGGGTTCATGACTTCCAGTTCACAGAGACTTTGTCCTTTGGTTCCCCACTGCAGTGCAGGTGCAGGCCATGGATATACGCCTCTGAGGGCTACCACCAAAATGGGCTCAGGTGAGAACCTCTTCCCCAGGCCAGATCAGGGAACTCTGCAACTTATCTGTCCTCCGTTGCTAGAACGCTGCCTCTCTGTGTAGGGAGTGGGAGGTGGACCCTGCTCTTCATGTAAGCTGTGCTTGCCAATGTCAGAGCAGGTTGTGGTGTATATGTGTGGAGGATTCGGTGGTGGAGTAACTCAGTGGCAGAGAAACCACATGCAAGGCAGTGGCACCACAAGTGCACAATCAGTATGGCACCTGATATCTAAGTTCAAAGCTGAGGGGAGTGCAAGCATTCTTGTGCAAACTGGCCACCAAGTTCTCTGTCTCCAGGAGGTTCCCAAATCACCACAGATAGCATTGCCCTGAGTCACAAGGTCAGAGGGGTTCCCCAACAGTCTGGCTGTCAGGAGATTGTCAGAGAGGTGAGAGGAGCAGAGAAGCACTCTCCCCAAGCCTTTCCATGGGGTCTGAGTTCCTTGGGAGTCAATCTGTGCCAGATTCTTGTTGCTTTCCTTGTTTGTGCCCCAGCTTCTTCCCATGGGTTCTCCAAGAGGTCCTGGCTCCCTTCCCTCACTTTCCCATTTGGAACTTGTCCATTCACAGTCACTTTGATCTTTCTGAGGAGAACTAGTATCCAATGTCTCTGGTCAGCCATCTTGAGAAAAGAAAATTCACAAGGATTTTTTTTTTAAAAAGAAATGGAAAATGAGACTTCTAGAGCTCAAAAATGTTTCCCTATGTCTCACAGCAATTTAATACCATAACTAGGCTTTGTGTCCATGTTTTTGTGCTCTGAGTCCTGTAATATTTCCTCTATCTTATAATAGATCTCCTCATCACCTGCCTCTAAATAACCACTTATATTTGAACAATTTCTTACAGTTACAAAACACTTTTACATTTTTTATTTATTTATTTATTTTTGAGATGGAGTCTTGCTCTGTTGCCCAGGCCGGAGTGCAATGGCATGATCTCTGCTCACTACAACCTCCGCCTCCAGGATCAAGCAATTCTCCTGCCTCAGCCTCCTGAATACCTGGGATAACAGGTGTGCGCCACCACACCTGGCTAATTTTTGTATTTTTAGTAGAGACGGGGTTTCACCGTGTTGATCAGGCTGGTCTCAAACTCCTGACCTCACGATCTGCCCAGCTTGGTCTCCCAAAATGCTGGGATTACAGGCATGAGCCACTGTGCCCAGCCTACATATTTTATCTCGTAATCACAACAGTGTTTATGAGATATCTATTACCTATTTTAAAGATTAGAAAACAAATACCAGAGAGGATAGTATTTTTGGCTGAAGTTAAATAATTGCTATCTCACCTGTGCTTTCTTCAACAATTTGTATCTTGCAACACAAAGTCTGCTTACATGGTCTAATTTAAGAAGAGAGTGGTCCATCTACATAAGACTTAAGAAAAGAGAATTTTAATTGCTTTGGCTCAGGTTATTTTATATACTGTATGTGTAGGCAGAAAGGTTATTAGTGATAATGAAGCAATGCCACACAGAGCAGTCAGTTTAGCAGACAATCCACGGGTGATTAATCAGTGTTGTGGGAGTCCCAGAAAAGACATTCTGGGAGCACTGAATTTCATACTTTTTTAAACAGCAGTAAATGTTGCTATTTATTGGGTCTGAGTATTTATTGGCCCATTTTGTTTAGTTTGGGCCACTGGGAAACCAAAACCCCAGAATTAAACCTAGGGTTGTAATTCAGTTCAAAAACAAAGTATAGTAAAGCTTTGATATGACCAGGGATTGGACTTTTCTGCTTTCTGGTAAGCTGAGGGCTAACTTACCACTATAACCATGCATTCTAGTTTACCTGGGACAGTTTTGTTTCTACCTGTTTACACTATATCATTATTAATAGCACTCTTTTTCACACTCCAAAGTATCCCATTTTGAATGATCAGTTACATGGTCACCCTAATGTAGACTTTCTCCCAATTCTTGTTGAAATATTCATTTAAAAAAACATGAAGTTTTTCCTCACTTAGTAGCTGCAGAGCGTTAACCTTATTTGGCCTTTGAGTGATGAGCTAGTCCCTCACGGGTGCTGTACATGAACATCACACAGAACCGTGGAGGAAGAAGGTGGATGAAGTGATTTCTGTCTGCAGCCTCTCTCTGCAGCTCACTTTCCCTATGTTACTGTATTCCGACCCTTGTGGATTTCCTGTGTTAACTGGCTGCTCTCTTGGTCCTTGGCTTCTTTTGCTCGGTCTCGTTCTTTTCTTATTCTATTCTGTTGTAAGGGCCAAGGACTCACTGAAGCTGTCTCAAAGAAGGCCAGATGAGGTAAGAAGGTCAACAGGAACCACAGAGACATCCAAGAATATGGAGCAGTGGACCCTCAGCTCCCAGACATACTTCAGGCATTCAGCAGTGAAAGCTCATAGATCTTCACTCTCCTGTCCAATATTGTCATTACTGTGCTTTGGTTGCTTGGTCTGTTACAATGTCACACTCCACCCTCTACTGTATGTAGTTTTCTACCCATACTTCTGCTTAATTATAGCATCTGTTTCCTGACATGAGGTTACACGTGGCCTTATGACCTCTCCAACTTCTTTATTATGACTCTTCAGCTTAGCAGCCATTGTTAACATTTTCTTCTCTCTGAAATTCATTCAAATCATCTTTGCCTACTAATACTCTCTGCTAAATAACAACCTAGCACCAGCCAGCCTGCTCACTGTCTGCCCTTAGTTTAGACACCTAGCTCATGTCTAATCAGCTATGAGCAAGGGGCAAGGGAGTTGCATTTACTTGGAACCACGCATAAGCTTTTCTTTCTGTTGGTGCTGTAAATTAGACACCATGGCTGACATATGTAGTGGGGTGTGCCCATTATTTGCCATAACTTTTCCTATTCTGTGTGAGGTCTTTAAAGTCACTTAATCAGTTGACTTCCAGCTAATCATAGTGTTTCCTTGACAAATAGATACTTCAGCGTCATTGAACTTTGAATATCTCTGTGGCTTTTGAGTTCTGTTTTTAAAAATTAGATTTTAAAAAACTTTGATTTCCACTTAATGGAGATTTCACTTTACACGTTTTCAGTATCATAGAAAGTAGGAGAGATGACTACGTAGAAACTGATCATGACTAAGTAGAAATCTTCAATGACATCTTTGACAACATTGCTAAATTTTAAAAGTCAAAAATTTAATATCTGTCATGAAATTTTAACTTTAAGTGGGCTTTATTGACAGACAAAGTTAGATCTGCAGTGATCATGGCCTGAGTGTATAAAACATTTTTGGAATAATGTAACCAATCTACAATCCACTTGGCATGGTAATACTAAGAGCACACCAGGAAATTCCCTGGAAGCCAGGCATACTCCTCCCCCACTGTACAGTGCTACAATAACCCTCCTGCTTTTTATTGATAATAAGAATGAGATTCTGTTTTATGATATAAATAAGAAAAGTCTGGAAATCTTTGTGCATAGTTTTCACAAAGACTTGCTTCTATAATTGGCACAAGGATCAAGCTAGGCTGCATACTGAAATTACTTGAGGGACTGTTGGGGAAAAAAAAATTGATACCAGGTTGGGTCCTACCCTCAGAGTTCCTGAAGTCCAGCCAGAGCTGGACTCAACAAAATGGAGGAACTGGAGATCATTTTGTTACATGAAATAACTTTGGCACAGAAAGATAAATTTGCATGTTCCACTTATTTATAGGAGCTAAAAATTAAAACAATGGAGATAGACAGTAGGATGGTTACCAGAGAGTGGGAAGGGTAGTTGGGGATTGAGGGGAAGAAGGGAGGGTTAATGGGTACAAAAAGTAGTTAGAAAGAATGAGTAAGTCCTAGAATTTGCTAGCACAACAGGGTGACTGCAGTAAAAAATAATTTAATTGCACACTGTAAAGTAACTAAAGCTATGTAATTAATGGGATTGTTTGTAACACAAAGGGTAAATGCTTGAGGTGATTAATATCCCATTTAACCTGATGAAATTATAACGCATTGCATGTTTGTATCTAAATATCTCATGAAACTCATAAATATATACACCTACTATGTACCCACAAAAATTAAAAATTAAAATTAAAAGTTTAAAGAATCAACCATGCCAGCTAACAGAGTAACTCCTTTATTTTTTCCTGTAATGAAAGTCTAAAAAGGTAGGGAGGCATTCCCAACTTTCATTTTACCAGCACCTTTATATCTTCTGGTGGAAACTCTCTTTATTTATGTAAAAAGACCTCCCAAGCAGCAGAGCCTGAAGTCACTGGGACCCTTCTGTTGATTCCCATACATATTACCCAGATGTTTCATGATATAAATAAGAAAAGTCTGGAAAATCTTTGTGCATAGTTTTCACGAAGACTTGCTTCTATAATTGGCATAAGGATCAAGCTAGGCTGCATATTGAAATTACTTGAGGGGCTGTTGGGAAAAAAAAAAAATTGATATCAGACTGGGTCCTACCCTCAGAGTCCCTGAAGTCCAGCCGGAGCCACTAGTCTATCTAAAATGAGGGAAAGAGCATAAGGAAATTTGGCATCACCATGTATGGTAATGACTCCAGTTTAAGCAAGACAGGAAGGCCTTCTGCAAAAATGGTGGCTTGCTCAGATAGAAGATGTGAATGCTCTGGTCATTAACTACTCTTCGTGATTTTTTCTGACTTTCCCATAAGTGACCTGATAAGGCTGTGAATTTATCCTGTGTTATAATCTACAACTTAAAACTTCGCACTTTGCATCTGATTTTGGGCTTTAGCCCCCAAACTTTTGATTATTACCATAGATACTTCTTAATCTTCAAACTGTACCTAGAACTCTGAATTTTAAAATTTGGGCTTTTTTCCTTTGTCTACAGGTGGATATATAGTTTTTCCAACACCATTTATTGAAGAGACTGTACTTTCTCCATTGTGTATTCTTGACACCTCTATCAAAACTCAATTGATCATAAATGTATGGGTTTATTTCTGGGCTCTTTGTTTTATTTCATTTGTTAATATGTCTATTTTTATGTCAATACCTTGCTGTTCTGATTACTATCACTTTGTAATCGATTTTGAAATCTGATAGTGTGATGCCTCCAGCTTTGTTCTTTTCACTGAAGATGGCTTTGGTCCTTCAGGGTTGTCTATGGCTTCATACAAATTTTAGATTATTTATTCTATTTCTGTGAATAACGTCATTGGAATTTTGATAGAGATTGCACTGAATCTGTAGATCCCATTGATTAGTATGGACATTTTAACAATACTAATTCACCTAATCCATGAATATGAAAGATCCTTCCTTTCTTGTGTGTCATCTCCAATATCTTTCATCAATGTTCTATAGTTTTCAATATACAGATCTTTCAGCTTCTTGATTAATCTACTCCTAAGTATTTTTTATGATATTGTAAATGGGATTGTTTTCTTAATTTCTTTTTCAGATAGTTTGTTGTTGGCCCATAGAAATACCACTGGTTTTTGTAAGTTGATTTTGTCTCCTGCAACTTTAATGAATTCCGTTATCAATTCTAACAGTTTGGGTTGGCTTTTAGGAGTGTGTGTGTGTGTGTGTGTGTGTGTGTGTGTGTGTGTGTGTATTTGAATGCCTTCCATTCCTTTCTCTTGCCTAATTGCCTTGGCTAGGACTTCTAGTACTATGTAGAATAGGAGTGTTGAAAGTGGGTATCCTTGTCTTGTTTCTGATCTTAGAGGAAACGCCTTCAACTTTTCAATGTTGAGCATGATGTTAGCTACGGACTTGTCATATATGATGTTTATTGGGTTGAGAAACAATCCTTATGTAACTAATTTTATCATAAAAGAATGTTGAATTTTATCAAATGCTTTTCATGTATCCATTGAGATTATAAGGTGGTTTTTGGCCTTGATTCTGTGAATATGGTGAGCCACATTTATTGATATGCCATATCCTTTTTAGACTCTTATTTCACTCTTTATACAAGAATCAACTCAAAATGGATTAAAGACTTAAGCATAAGACCTGAAGTTGTAAAACTACCAGGAGAAAAAAATCAAGGAAAGCTCTGTGACATTGGTCTTGGAAGTGATTTCTTTGATAAGACCCCAAAAGCACAGGCAACAAAAGCAAAAATAGACAAATGGGATTGCATCAAATTGAAAAGCTTCTGCATAACAAAGAAAACAATTAACAGGGAAAAGACCATCCATAGATTAGAACAAAATATTCGCAAACCATACATCCAATAAGGGACTAGTGTCCAACATAGACGAAGAATTCAAACTACTCAATAACATGAAAATAAATAACCCTACTAAAAAAAATGGGTGAAGGACCTGAATAGACATTTATCAAAAGAAGATATGCAAATAGCCAATAGATATATGAAAAAAAAACCCTCAATATGTGTAGCCATCAGTGAAGTGCAAATATAAAACCACAATAAGATATCACCTAATACCTGTTAGGTTGGCTACTATGAAAAATATGAAAGTTAAGTGTCAACAAGGATGTGAGTAAAAGAGAAACCTTGTACACTGCCGTATTATAAATTAGCGTAGCCACTTTGCAAAACAGTATGGCATTTCCTCAGAAAACTAAAAACAGAATTACCACATAATCCAGCAATCCCACATCTGGATATGTATCCAATGGAATTGAAACCAATATCTGAAAGAGATGACTACATTCCCATGTTCATTGCAGCATTAGTCACAGAAACCAAGATATGAAAATGCCCCAAATACCCATTAACAGATGAATGGATTAAAATGTGGAATATATACACAATGAAATACTATTCATCCTTTAAAAAGCAGGACATTCTGTCATTTGCAACAATGTGGATGAACCTGGAGGACACTATACTAAGTGCAGCCGTCCTCAACCTTTTTGGCACCAGGGACCAGTTTCGTAGAAGACAATTTTTCCACAGACCAGGGAGTGGGGAGGTTGTTTGGGACCATTCACGTGCCTTACATTTATTGTGCACTTTATTTTGATTATTATTACATTATAATATATAATGAAATAATTAAACAACTCACCACAATGTGAAATCAGTGGGAGCCCTGAGCTTGTTTTCCTACAACTAGATGGTCCTACCTGGGGGTGGTGGGAGACAGTGACAGATCATCAGGCATTAGATTCTCATAAGGAGCACACAACCTAGATCCCTCACATGCGCAGTTCACAATAGGGTTTGTGCTCCTATGAGAATCCAATGCCACTGCTGATCTGACAGGAGGCGGGGCTCGGGGAGTAATGTGAGTGATGGCGACCAGCTGTAAATTACTGATGAAGTTCTCTGGCTTGTCTACTGCTCACCTCCTGCTGTGTGGCCTTGGGGTTGGGAACCCAGGCTAAGTGGAATAAGCCAGGCACAGAGAGACAAATACATGATCTCCTCATATGTGGAATATAGAAAACTTAAACTCATAGAAGTAGAAAATAGAATCGTGGTTACCAGAGGTTGCAGGGGTGGGAAGAAGGAGAGAGATGTGGAAACAGGAGATGCTGACCAAAGGATACAAAGTTTCAGTTAGACAGGAGGAATACATTCTGGTGATCTATTCCACAGCATGATGATGATAGCTAATAATAATGCATTGTGATTTTCAAAATATTTCAAAATGAGAGAATTTTAAATATTTCCACCAAAACAAATGATAAATATTGGAGGTAATGGATGTGTTAATTAGCCTGATTTTCTCATTCTGAAATGTATACATGTAACAAAACATCCAAATGTATCCATATATATATATACACTTGTTGTCAATTCAAAATAAAATACATATAATTTTGAGTTTATCATTTATTCCTCTTTTAAATTTAGGGCTGTTAGAAAAAGGCAGCCCTCCCCATTGTCTATACCCTTCATAATGTTCTGTCAAAGCAATCACTGGATTCATCAAAGACTTGACTTTAAAATGGCTCTTTATTGGTAGGAGACTAAGTAGCTGTTTCACCATCTCATAACATTTTAGTGTCTCTCATCCTCTGATGTTAATCTGATAAACCAGGCCAGATGGCCACTTCCCTCATTGTCTCTTGCCTGCAACCACTCCTACTATCAATCATTGATTCAAGGAGGGTTTTTAGTGACAGAACACAAAATCCACACCAGATGATGTAAATGGAAAGGCAGGGCCAGAAGACCAGAATTAGTTATTGAAATACTGTTGGGAAAAATGCCAATCACATTAAAGTGGCAATGCCTTTGTCACTGCTGCCTGTTGTGTGGCATTCATGATACCAAGAACAGGATACTAAATTTCACCATAGCTTCCCTAGAAGAACTTATACCACACTACCAGAAAATTAGTTCTCCTTGCATACCACTTCTTTTTCATAATGTTCACCTCTATCTGCATTTGTCGTAGTATATAAGTGCATTTTCTTAGCAGAACCTACACCACATGGGACGATCCTAGCTGTAAAGACAACAAGGAAATGTAGTTTTTATCTTTTCAGCCTCTTTACTACACAGAATCTAAAGGTTGAAGAGATTTGAAGTACACATTGGTTTACCCAGTCTGTATTTTCTGCAACAGATGTTCAAAAGTAGAATACTAGGAAATAGCTAGGTTACAGCAATTAAAGAAGAGAGATTAATTCCAGAGAGCACCTGGTGTTCCCTCCAGTTTATGTCTTGAATATCTAAATGTTTATATGATGCATCACTTGGCTTTAAGAAATCCAATCTAGAGAAGCAGGAAAAGAAAAGAATGGGCTAGCAGAGAGAAGAGAGGTTAACTTTTATTTGAGTAATATAAAAGACTTCATTAGGGAGGTAGCATCTGAACCTACAAAATTTTAAAGATTCATGTTCTAGACCTCTTATCAAAGGTGTCTGGCATTTAAAGGTCTGGCATAATAAACCTCATTGAAATAATAAATGAAGAATAAGGAGAGGTTAAACATAAAGGACTCCCTGAATGCCCAATTGGCCTTCCTGCCCATAATTCCTCCCACGTAGGATTCCTCCATTTGACAATCATTTCTTTCTCTAATTGACCTCTGAAAATGCAAACGCTCCTGGGAAGAGTTTTAAAAATTAAGCTCTTATCAGTTATTAATGACTTAGCTCATTCATTTAAAAACATGTACTGAGCACCTACTCCTTGCCAGGAACTCTGCTAAGTGCCAGGGATTTGGAGGGATACACCTGTGAACAAAACAAGCATGGCCTCTGCCTATTGGAGCTTACAGGTTAGCAGGAAGACGGGCCCTAAAAATAGCTGCACAGATCATTAACTTCTTACAGCTGTTCAATTCTGTGAAAGCACCATTTTCTTGGTTATAAAAAGCAGACCACGAGAGCAGACAACTTAGATCTGTCATTCAGGATATTTAAAATCTCAGAGGTGAAAAAAGTTTGTTTTAGAGATTTTAATATATGTGAGCCTAGCACTTCAGATACATATTTCCTAAGATAGCTTTATGTTTGGAAGCTTCATGAACACTTTTTAAAAGATATTTTACAATAAAAAATACACATTTGTTTCTAGCATCCCTCCATAAACAGCCTGCTGATTTTCTTCTTGGAACCATTATAGTGAGCCTGAGAGGAGATGTCTCTCTAGATCCTCTAAAGTTCTTGATGTTCTTTGATGGAGTTGGGTGATCCCTGGAGCTGACACAGTGGTGGCCTGGAGTTGCTTCTCCTCTCATTTCTGCTGTCTACTATGGGTGTTACCATCCTCCCAGGAGCACAGCTCAAACTTCTGTGTGACTCGCCCACTGTTTCCCACATCTCCCACATCTTGTCAGTTGGCAAATTCAGTTGATCGAATCTCCTCAATCTCTCAAATCCATCTTCTGTTTTTGTTACCACTGGTCAGATCAGGCTCTTAAACTGAAGAGTTTAAGACTTAAACTGACTTAAAATGACTTAAACTGAACAGTTGTAAATCCTTTTAAATAATTTCTAGATCCATGGGATTTCTCTACTCTCATCCCTCTTACAAAGGGAAAAGGCCAGAGTTTTTTTGTTCATCCCTAAAATCTAAGCATTTGGCCCACAGCATAAAACATGTAAGGCAGTAAGTGTGTGTTCCCTGGAGCCTGGTTCTATTGTTTCTGTCTTCAGAAGCCTGTGATGGTTTGACGTTGCCTACAGACTGAAACCTCCTTAGCTGGGCCTTGCTGTACATCAGTCTTCCTTTCCACCTTATTTCTCATGCAATCTAGTAATGCGCTTTTTGGTGACTGCTTACCATTGGGCTCATGTTGATTTTTCCTGATGCTCCCTCCTTCCAAATCTTCACTTGTCAAAGTCCTACACATATTTTCAGACCCTGCTCCATGGTTATCTTTATAAGGCCTCCTGAGAGTCTTCTCCCTTCATAATTGATCCACTGTCCTTCTCTCCCAATGACTTCATACCTCCAGTATATTACAGTCAGTCTTTTATTACAGCTCCTGAGTGGACAGGGTTGATTTTAAGTGCTAATTTTTATCAATTGGTAATGGCTGCCTGGAGCACTGTATTGAGAAGGATTCTAAGGGTATACCTGGGTTCCTCAAGCAGGGTGCCAAAGCAAATTGGATGCATTACGTGAGTGTAGGAGAAGAGAGAGAACAAACTGCCCATGGATTCGCCAACTTTATTTAGATCCCCATTGATGTTTCTACTCAGCTGGATCAGGTGCTGGTAAAGACATCTTTCTATCCTTGTAGCCTCCAGCATAATTCATTTTCAATTTGAAGCTTAAATACTCTATTCCCTGATTTTAAAGGTTTATAATTTAAAATGACAAATATGACATTTGAGATAGAATGTGGTAATGGAAAAGAAAGATATAAAGTGCTAGTGAAATGGTCCTTGAAGACTGGGTAGGAAGACAAGGGAAACAAGAAGGGAAGGCAGCCCTAGTCAAGAGTAAAGAATGAAGATACAAGTTTTTAAAGTGTAAATTCTATTCCGTTAAGTAAAAATGGTCCAGAATTTGTTGAAGAGAAGTGAAGGCTCAGTTTATAATGATAGGCTTGAGTTAGGTTGGTGCAAAAGTAATTGCATTGAAAGTAATGGCAGAAACCACAACTGCTTTTGCACCAACCTAATATATCATGGGAGCTATGAATGCCTTCCTAAGAAGTACGGATATACTCAAGTATGCTGACGTATGATAGATAGTTTTGAACATAATCATGATTGCACATTAGAGTGAACAAATTCACAGGGCCAAGTAGAGTCTACTCCGGAAATATGCAGATGATTGAATGTTAGAAAAATCTATCAACAAAAATTCTGTATGATCTTATTAACTTATGCTGAAAATCTATTGATAAAATTCAACTGTGCTTTTTTTTAAGCCCAAATAAATTAAGAGTAGAAAAAGCCTAAGCTTCATAAATGTCATGTTAAATTGTGAAATACTAAAAGGCGTGCACATTATAATCAAATCTAATTCAGAAATGTTCATGGCTTTCACCATTTTTTAACAGTCTTTGGAAGATAACATAATAAGATTTAAAAATAAGCAATTGAAATATTAGAAAATAAGAGTCAAAAAGGCATTATATACAGACAATATGATTTCTATACACAGACAACCCAAAATATGACTTGAAAAGTGACAGAATATAAAGTCACTTTACAAAATAATGTTTGTCCATTATACTAGAAATAACCTTATCAAAATGGAAATGGCAAAGAATGGTTAAGAGTACAGAATTGTATTCTTGAAATTCGCTTCAATGTCTTCACCACAAAACAAAACAAAAGGGTAAACAAGTGAAGTGAGAGATGTTAACTAACTTGATTGTGGTAATCACTGCCCAAAACATATGTATATTGAATCATCATGTTGTATAACAGAAAATCATATAATTTTGTCAACTGTGGCTCAGTAAAGCTGGAACATTTTAAAGGGAAAGGTGTATGTATATGTATTGACTAGAAAAGTACCCATGACGTTTTTCTAGAAGTTGTTCATAATAGACAAAATACAACACTCTCTTTGTTTAAAACTAGGGAAAACTGAAAGCCCAACCACAAAAAAACAAAGCTGTATGTATGTGTATATCTTTTCATAAGACTTTCAAAAATGTGAAAAATATTTCCCAAATTGTTGTCACTGGTGGCCACAATCAGATGGGTAAGGGAAGAGCAAGACAATCATTTTACTTTTTACTCCTTTGTTGTTCAAAGGCCTGATCCAAATGAGTGGTAATAGGAATTAAAAGAAAAAGACAATTGGGAGATGTCTTACAGAAATGGAGTAGGGGGATTTGACAACTATTTGGATGTGGGTGGGAATCAAATGAAGAAGTCAAAGATGACTCAGCGATTTATAGGCTGAGTGACTGAGGGATCATTTATAGAAACAAGGATATCATGAGAAGGTGAAGTGAATTATTTTTTATTGTTACCAGAGGAGAGACAATGAGTTCAGGTTATCAATCAAAGCTGTGCTGCCTCTTGTTTTAAATAATAATTGCTCCAACAGCAAAGCTATTTGCCTTGATCTTAAAACCTCAAAAAAAAATGCTACTTTAATGAGCAAATGTCGGGTATGTGAATTATATACCTTAAAGATTGTTTAAATGCTGCTTTATTGTTTCATTTTATGTGAATTATGGAATTAAAAGACTGCTGTCTGTTATTTTACCTCATCCATGCGTATTCTAAGACAAAAGGACATTTCCTTTTGAATCAGAAAAAAAAAAATTGTAAGAATTTAAATGAATCCCAAACACACAAAGAAGAGCTTTCCTATTGTATACAGAATGACAGAGACTAAAAATATGACCTGAAGAATTTTTACTACATGTTTCATTTGTGTTGTTTTAATATACTTATTCCTCTTGTAATTCAATGCCTAGTAAATTATTAAGAGTATATTGTTGCTAAAAATAAATTCTATAGAGGCAGCCTCATAAACATTTTTAGATCTAGGAATGGCTTAGGCACTTTTATTCCGTAGAAAGCAGCACTAGAAATTTAGCCCCATTGAGAATATATTTCTTGCAAATATTGCCAAAATGCTAGGTGAATTTATTTCTATATAATTATATTTTACGTTGGGGCTGAAGCAGAAGTGCTTAATTCATAGGTATGAGCTTTTCTGCACAGATAAATGAGTCAACTGTCACCTGAATAAATCATTTTAATTTTAATTTCTGGTTAGGTAGAAGTCAACTGCTCTTGTTCTTATTCTCCACTCATCATTGATTATGTTTTCACTTCAGACAGTATTTCTATGTTCATATTTCTTAGTTGCATTGTGTGGAGACTTCCATGGGAAATGTTTTTATATTCCATTTGTTATCCGTCATCTGAGTTAAAACAGGACATTTCTGTAACTGCCATGTTTTTATTTTGAGTCTAGAGAATTTCATAAATTTCAAAACCTTCAGAGAACTGGGTGATTATGAGACTGTATGAAATCAGAAGATTATTTATTTTATTGACTAATTCTTATAATTTGGGTTAAGCTACATATGGTCCCCCTTTGGAAAAAATAGAACAGATATAATAAATTTAATATTTTTTATATTTCGTGTTTTCCAGAAAATAAACACTGCTGGAACCAGTAATGCAGAAGTCCCCTTGGCTGATCCCGGAATGTACCAGCTGGACATTACATTAAGAAGGGGTCAAAGTTTAGCTGCTCGAGATCGAGGAGGTAAGAGCGTAAGAGCAATATCACCTAGAAGCTTTTTTATGTGTTTATGATAAACTTTGTTTTCCATGTGATTGCTTGAGTTATAAAAAATTAACTAGAATATAATTTTTAGAAGCTTGAATTCAAAGACACAGTTTGACGCATTACTTGACTCCCATGACCATGGTGGAAGACGTTTTGATGCAAGTTCCAAAACTCTGACTTATTCCTAACCCAGACAGCAAAGTCCCTATCATACTGCTGATAAATTAGACTCTACATCATATGTAATTACTGACATAATTTGTTACATAAGTGAGGCATACATTTGAAGCCATGTCAGAACTTACCTTTTGGTAGACCTGAAATTCTTTTTGCTACATACATTTGTTCAGTTGAATCTGTTCACATTGCAGGACCCAGGACTAATATCTCTCCAAAACTTCAGAGATTCCTAACAAGGGATCTTTTGAGGCCTGGTCAGATCTGGCAGTAGTCTCATGGTTAAACACATTTTGTAGGTCATGATGAAGGATAAAACAAGGCATAAAACAAGGCAAATGCTCTTAAGTTCCCGGATTCCAAATCCCAAGGCAATCTCCGGATGAACTAAGATAGGCCACATGAGGGATTCCTTGAACCCAGGATAGAGGCAGGACCAAGGATAGACCCCAGATAGGCTGTGTAGCATCCTTTGCACATTTTGAATGTGAGCACTGCAGGAGGTGGATATGTTGAGGGCCCTGAGAGCCCTCAGTTCCAAAGGAGGCTGAGTTTGGGGTGACTCCTCCTGCCAGGAGGAAGGAGAGTCTCCAAGCCTTGCTAACTCATTGTCGGACAACCCTGAGAGTGCTTCTGGCACCATATGATCCTGTTTTATTCCTCCTACCCTATTTGACATCATATGTAGGGAATAGAAGGAACCAGATTAGGGCTGCAGTTTTAATATGTCTCCTATATCTAAAGGAATAAAATAGAGAAAAATAATTTAATATAATACTAGAGTGTTTTATGACTAGGAACTGTACAAATAATAGATTCAATTGTTAAGTAAAAACTAGTAAATATCAAACATTCTTGTCTGGGTGTGTTGGCTCACACCTGTAATCCCAGCACTTTGGGAAGCCGACATGGGAGGATTACTTGAGGCCAGGAATTTGAGACCAGCCTGGACAACACAGTAAGACCTTGTCTCTACAAAACATTTTAAAAAGTTTAAAAAGACATTCTTAGTGAGGGAATATGTGATTGACGATATAGAATTTAAAAAGATAGGAGAAGTTTTCAAAATAACCACCTGGTTTAGTAGCTAAGGACAAGTGTTTATTGATTTGAACTGCCTGTTTCCAAAGAAGATACAATTAAATTAGATAAAGAAAATAATGCAAATAACGAAGTATTATTTTGCTATATTTACTGTATACAACTTTTTTTTTTTAGCTTTCCAAGTGCTCTCAGTTATATCATTCGATCTAAAACAGAATTGGACTTGGCAACAGAAAATCAAAATTTTAGTCTTACATAGGCCCCCAACAATCTGAAATGCATATACGTATAATAATTTGTTGTAGCATTGTTTATAATTATAAAATATTGGCAATAATCTAAATACCCATAAATAGGGGAGTGGTTGAATAAACTATGGCATATCTACATGGTGGAATACTATGGAGCTGTAAAAATAAATAATGAAAATCTCTAGAAATTGGTATGAAAAAATGTACAGGATATCTTGTGAAGTTCAAGTAAGCAAAGTACAAAAGAGTATCAACAATATGCAACATTCTGTGTAAGAATTTGTGTGTTGTCTTCTCATTTGTACCAAAACAAATACAGAAATCAAAAGCTAGAAACTAATGAAATTGGTAATATACAGAATGTAGGTAAATAACAGATGGCTAGAATGGGAGATGGGAATGGGGTAAAAGGGATGAAGAGGAAATGATATTTATCTGAGTCAATTTTCTTAATGAATTTGAAGTCTTTATGACAATATTTTAGCACCCCAAAATAGATAAATAATTAAAATCAACCAGGATGTGGGAGGAACCCATAACAATAATCTCATCTCAAAGGGATAAGAATTTGAATTATACATACAGGCCTACTTTGGAGCTATTGCAGGTTCGGTTCCAGACCACCACAATAAAGCAAATATCACAACAAAGCAAGTCACACAAATTTTTTGATTTCCCAGTACATATAAAAGTTATATATATACCATACTGTGGTCTATTAAGTGTGAATAGCATTATTCACAAAAAAAAGTATGTCTAAAAATGTATGTACCTTAATTTTAAAAATACTGTATTGCTAAAAAAAAATGCTAACAATCATCTGAGCCTTCTGTGAATGATAATCTTTTTGCTGGTGGAGGTCTTGTGGTCTTGCCTCGATATTGATGGCTGCTGATTGATTAGGGTGGTGGTTGCTGAGAGTTGGAGTGGCTGTGGCAATTTCATAAAATACGAAAACAATGAAGTTTGCCACATTGATTTACTCTTCCTTTCACAAAAGATTTATCTGTAGCATGAGATGCTGTTTGATAGTACTTTACCCACAGTAGAGTGTCTGTCAGAATTGGAGTCAATCATCTCAAACCCTGCTGTTGCTTTATCAACTAAGTCAGTGAACTATTATAAATCTTTCGTTGTCATTTCAACAGTGTTCACAGCATCTTTACCGTGAATAGATTCCTTCTCAAGAAACTACTTTCTCTGCTCGCGCATAAGAAACAACTCTTCATTTGTTCACATTTTATCATGAGATTGCAGCAATTCAATCATTATCATCAGGCTCCACTTCTAATTGTAGTTCTCTTGGTATTTTCACCACATCTACAGTTACTTCCTCCACTGAAGTCTTGAACCCCTCAAACCCCTAAGTCATCCATAAGGCTTAGAAGCAACTTCTTCCAAACCCGTGTTAATGTTGAAATTTTGACCTCCTCTCATAAATCATGACTTTTTTGTTATTGTTGTTTTAGAGACATGGTATTACTCTGTTGCCTAGGCTTGAGTGCAGCGGCGCAAACATGCTGTAACCTCCAACTCCTGTACTCCGGCACCCTCTCGCCTCAGCCAGCTGATTAGCTAGGAGGACTACAAGTGTATGTCGCCATGCCCGGCTATTTTGTTTCTTTTTTTTTTTTTTTTTGGTAGAGATGTGGGCTCAGTATGTTGCCCGGGCTGGTCTTGAACTTCTGGATTCAAGTGATCTTCCCCCTTTGGACTCCCAAGTTGCTGAGGATACAAGCATGAGACACTGCGCCCAGCTAAGAAATGTTCTTTATGGCATCTAGAATGGTGAATCCTTTCCAGAAGGTTTGCAATTTGCTTTGTCCAGATCCATCAGAGGACCAACTATATATAGCAGCTATAGCCTTACAGAGTGTATTCTTAAATAATAAGCCTTGAAAGTAGACATTACTGCTTGATCGATGGGCTGCAGAATGGATGTTGTGTTAACAGGCCTGAAAACAACACTTGTGTCCCTGTATATCTTCATCAGAGCTCTCCAGTGACTAGATGCATTGCCAATAAGCAGTAATATTTTAAAAGCATTCTTTTTTTTTTTTTCTGAGCCGTAGGTCACAACACTGGGCCTACTAAATATTTAGTAAACCATGTTATAAATAGATATGCTGTCATCCAGGCTTTTTGGCTTCATTTATAGTGTACAGGCAGAGTAGATTTAACACAGTTCTTAAGGGCCCTAGGATTTTCAAAATAGTATATGAACACTGGCTTCAACTTAAAGTCACCAGCTGCATTAGCCCTTAACATGAGAGTCAGCCTGTTCTTTGAAGCTTTGAAGCCAGGCATTGACTTCTCTTTAGCTATGAAAGTTCTCGATGTCATTTTCTTCCAATAGAAGGCAGTTTCATTGAAAATCTGTTGTTTAGTGTAGCAACCTTCATCAATTATCTTGCTATATTTTCTGAATAACTTATGACAGCTCCTTGCACTTTCATGTCATAGAGATGGCTTCTTTCCTTAAACCTCAGGAGCCAATCTCTGCTAGCTTCCAGCTGTTCTTCTGCAGCTCCCTCATGTCTTTTCATAGAATTGAAGCGAGTTAGGGACTTTGTTCTGGATTAGGCTTCGGTTTAAGGGAATGTTGTGGCTACTTTGATCTTCTATCCAGACCACTCACTTTCTCTATATCAGCAACGAGGCTGGGTGTCTTTCTTACTCATGTGTTTACTGGAGTAGTGTTTTAAATGCCCTTTTAGATCTTTTCCTTTGCATTCACAACTTGGCTACCTGTTTGGAGCAAGAGGCCTAGTTTTCAGTCTGTCTCTCCTTTTGACATGCCACTCTCACTGAAGTTTAATCATTTCTAGCTTTTGATTTAAAGTGAAAGATGTGACTCTTCCTTTCACTTGTATACTTAGAGTCCATTGTAGGGTTATTGATGGGACTAATTTCGGTAATGTTGTGTCTCAGTTAATAGGGAGGCCTGAGGAGGAGGAGAGAGATGGACTAACAGCTGGTCAGTGGAGCAGTCAGAACACACACAACATTCACTGATTAATTTCTCAGTCTTCTATGAGTGCAGTTCATGGGGCCTCCCTCAAAACAATTACAATAGTAATGTCAAAGATCACTGATCACAGATCATCATACAGATATAATAATAATGAAAAAGTTTGAAATGTTGCAGAAATTACCAAAAGGTGACAGAGACATGAAGTGAGCATACGTAGTTTGAAAACCGGTGCTGATAGACTTGCTCGAGGCAGTGTTGCCATAAACCTTCGATTTGAAAACAAAAACAAGAAACCAAAACTCTTGGAAGCACAATCAAACAAAGTGCGATGAAATGAGGTATGCCTATACTATGAAACTCCAGATAAAAAGAACTATACATAAATGTATGTACTCCAGACCATGATTATTGATTCTGAAACTACTTAATGTATATAGCAGGAACAAGCAAATTAGTAAATATATTATAAACAATGACAGTCATGATTCTCATTGTTGGAGATAGTTACCAAAATAGAAAGTAGGCAGTCTAGAATGAACCCTGTGGTGCTAGACAGGTGTCAGTATGATCTAATGATTTTTGTTAATATTTATACAGATATATAGAAATAAAAATGTATGGAGATATGTGTGTGTGTATATCTCCTAATCTGTCTGCTGAGAGGGCCTAGAAGCAATGACAAAGGTATAATGACAAAGCAGCAGTGAATACATTTGGCCAGGTCTTGGTTTTACAATACAATTTCCCCAATAAAAGTAATCAAGGGGCCAGGCGTGGTGGCTCACACCTATAATCCCAGCACTTTGGGAGGCCGAGGCAGGTGGATCACAAGGTCAGGAGATCGAGACCATCCTGGCTAACACAGTGAAACCCCATCTCTACTAAAAACACAAAAAATTAGCCAGGTATGGTGGCAGGCACCTGTAGTCCCAGCTACTTGGGAGGCTGAGGCAGGAGAAAGGCATGAACCGGGGAGGCAGAGCTTGCAATGAGCTGAGATTGCACCACTGCACTGCAGCCTGGGCGACAGAGCAAGTCTCCATCTCAAAAAATAAAAAAATAAAAAAATAGTAATCAAGGCTCCTGGAGAAATAGTTGATTTCAGACAGACCTGGGGCAGGGAAAGTATAATATGAGCCTGGATCATTTTGCAGTGCTAGAAAGTAAGGGAGTGCTCAGAAATTGATGGCAAAATGTCAAAGTCACATAGGAGCCAACTTAAAGGAACATCTAATGACCAAAGCTGGGACAATTTCAGCAAAAAATTAATAATGGTTGTATTAGTCCGTTCTCACACTGTTATAAACAACTACCTGAGACTGGGTAACTTAGGAAGAAAAGAGGTTTAATTAACTTATAGTTCCACAGGCTTAACAGGAAGCATGACTGGAAGGCCTCAGGAAACTTACAACCATAGCAGAAAGTGAAGGGGAATCAAGCACCTTTTACATGTCCTGGCCGGAAAGAAAGAGAGTGAGGGGAAAAGTGCCAGACACTTTTAAACCATCAGATCTGGTGAGAATTCACTCACTATCATGAGAACAGCATGGAGGAAAGTGCCCCCATGATCCAGTCACCTCCCGCCAGGTCCCTCCCCCAACATTAGGATTACAAATCAACATGAGATTTGGGTGGAGACACAGAGCCAAACCGTATCAATGGTAATAATGGAGTAAAACCCATAGAATAAAATAAATATCTTTGTGCTGATAAGTAATTGAATAAATAAGTGGAGGAGAAGGTATAAGCTTTTCTTATGGTAGAATTCCAATAAACAAATGTAGAAGGGAAAATTGAAATAGAAAGTCACCTTTGAACAAACACCCCAGTAACAATAGTAGGCAAAACCATCATCAATAGATGCTAAAATTATATGCGTACAGTTATGATGTGAAACAGAATTTTGCAGCATTTCAAAGTATTTCTCCACAAGCTATGTAAGAATTACCAAGGGCAAAATGTAACTTCACAATGGGGAAACGTGGAAGACGCCAACTTAACCAGGTGGTCAAAGTCAGAACTGAGAAGACATGCAGACATCACGAACCCCCTGACAGGGTACAGTGAAAACAGCACGTCATTTCTGTGGCATTCTTGTCGAAGTGCAGAGCCTCAATGTAATCATGAGACAACATCAGGCAAACTCTGGCAACGTATAACATCTGTTATCTGAGCTGAGTAGCCCCTACCTTTTGGACAGTGTGTGTTTAATCTTGTTTCACCATTCCCTGTGCCTCCACAATTTTGAGTCTGGGTCTCACTGTGTATGTGCCATTGATTTTCTTATAGTAGCAAATTATTCTCTGCAGACCTCTCTGCCAAAAATTACAAAAACAACTTTCAGTGGAATGAGAGAGCCATGTACTTAAAAAAAATGGGAGAAAAAATATTACTTTGTGGAAATGAAGAACATCGTGAAGTGTTTAAAATGCCAACTCCAATCCAGCTTCATTAGTTTACTTACCTGCCTGGCATTAGTGAAATTTTTATTGGATAAAGATAAAAATAAGAAGAGAAATTTAAATGGATAAAACAACCTGAGTTAAGGATTGATTAAATATTTATCCTTGAACCATCTCTGAATAACAGATGTGTTAAACATTTGATTGGATAGATAGTATTAGGTCACTTGAGATTTGCAAATTTATATACATATAATTGGTAGGATAATTAGATGGAGATGGATAGCTTGAAATGAGAAGACAAGCTAGGAAGCACTGCAGTCATGTGGAATATAATGTTGTGGGCTTGAACCGGAATTATGGGTGTGGAAATAGAGAAGGAAAGTAATGTATGATAGATGGTTCAGAGGAATGTCTGATAGGACTTGGGATCAATCGGATGAAGGGACTCAAAAAAAAATTAACTATTAAGGTTTAAAGCCTGATGATGCCTGGAAACCGTGTGGTGGTTGGAAAAAGATAAATGTAGACAAAACACTTATATAACTATTATAATTAATGAAAATTGAACTCATCACTGTATGACAAGGATGCCCTCAGCTGCTACCCAGCAAAATCAAAATGGTTATGCCCCCTATGTCTCATATCACCCTTGCACAGAACAGTGGAAGGGAAAAACTAATTTCTACCACTGCCACCATCACTAGAATGTGGTTTGGACTTCTTCAGAATCTCCTTTCTACATAACAGGCATTGAAGTGGACTCAGCAGGCAGAACCGCCCAACTTTCTTCCATTTCTACACCTATTTTCCGGAAACAACAACCAGATGGCTTCTTGAAATGCTACTGCCTTTTCCCGAGTTTTGTTGTCTTTTCTTTAAGCAGCATGATGAATTAGAAAATACATGATCTTGGGTAGTCTGACAACGTAAGTTCAAAGTCAGGTTTCACATTTTGCTAGCTATGTGACTTTGAGTGAGATATGCAGTTTCCCTGCTGCAATTCTAAAGTTCCAGATTTAGCAAATAAAACTACATGATGCCTAGTTAAATTTAAATTTCAGATAAATAATGTATTATCTTTTATATATATCTGTTATATATATTCATATATATGAATATGTATCATATAATATCTGGGGCATACATATAGTAAATTTTTTATCATTTATTTGAAATTTAATTTAGTGTCATTTTATCTGGTAGCCCTATAAAATTGTGATGTACAGTTATTATTTTTAAAATCATTTATATTTTCATTAGGTTGGGTTTTTAGTAACCATACCTTTTGGCAGAGACATCTACATTATAATCTATCAAATTTTGAATGTAATGTTTTGACATGGCTATCTGTATTCTTAAAAAATATAAGAGCAATCTGTGTAAATATATCTGGTAATAGCCATTTTCTGTCATTTGAAATTTGGGTCTTGGAATTTGGGTCACGGAGGATATAGTAGTTTCCTTGAGCTGCCTTAGCAAATTATTCCAAACTTGGAGGCTTAAAACAACAAAAAATTTATTATCTCAAACCAGGACTCCAAAAATCAAGGTGTGGTAAGGCAGCATTCCCTCCCAATGCTTCTCTCTCTCTCTCTCCTCTCTCTCTTTCTCTTTCTCCCCCTTTCTCTGTTTCTTCCTCTCTCACTCTCACCCTCACTCTTAGAGACAGGGTCTCTCTGTCACCGAGGCTGGAGCGCAGTGATGTGATCATAGCTCGTTGCAGCCTCAAACTTCTGGGCTCATGGAATTCTCCCACCAAGCCTTCCCAGTAGCTAAGGCTACAAGTGTGAGCCACTGTGCCCATCTGGGAGAATTCTTGACACTTTCAGCTTCTGGTGGCTGCAAGCATTTCTTGGCTTATAGATTCATCACTACAATCTCTGATTCCATCTTTGTATGGCCTTCCCCTGTGTGTCTCTATGCCTTATATCGCCCTTTCCTTTCTTTTATAAGGACAACAGTCATTAGATTTAGGCCCCACTCTAAATCCAGGATGATCTCATCAAGATCTTTAACTTAATTACATCTTCAAAGACCCCATTTCCAAATAAGGTTATGTTCACAGCGACTAGGGGTTAGGATTTGGACATATGTTTGGGGAGGACCCAAGTTAACACATTACAGGAAACAATTCATTTTCTTCATGTAGTAGGAACTAGTTTAAATGATCAAAAAAAGGACTGACAAAGCCAGTCTCCCAAAAGATGGGGTATTTCTCTGCCCCCTGTGATGAAATCAATACATAAAACTGGAAGTGAGTGTCAAGCAGTGCAGTCTTTATTCAATGACCATGAAATTGAGAAATGAGAGCATAGCCCACAAATTGATTTCTCAATTAGTGAGGGGTGAGGGGGTTAAAATATGCAGTTTCTCTAATGAAGGGGTTGGACATTAAAAGCAAGGGGAGGAATAGTCATGTCTTTTCCAGAAATGGGCTGCCTTCTTTTTTTTGTCATTTTATGGCTTCTTCTGGTCATTGTCATGGTGATTGTCAACTGTCATTGTGCTGATGGGAGCATTACTTAGCATGGAAATGAGGTTATAATGAAGCTTGAGGTCTTTTTGAAGTTGTTCAATGGCTATCTTGGTTCTAACTAGTCTCAGCTTGCTTAGTTACAAAGGTGACTTTTTATCACAGGCGTTCTGTTTCTTACAGATAAGCAAAGTTTAAACAGGGTAGGAATTCAGGCTATGTCATGTAGGCATTACACTAGGTAACAATATGAACCTGTTTATTGTGATTCTATTTATAATAGTGTTTTACAAAAATTCTGTGTTGAGTAGATTTAGAGAATCTCATTCACTCCATTCTGAAACTCTTCAAGTCTACTCTGTGAGTCTGGTGTATCATTGCTAAAGAAAAGTTTGCCAGTGTTGTGAGAAAAATATTTTCAAGGTAGAGTAAGAATTTAAAAGCTTGAGGGATGGGAAAGGTTTTAGAACTTTACCCCCAGTGAAGTTTCACTTTTTTCACAGTATACTGAAGTCTCACTAATTGAGAACTTCTACCAGATATAAGGCAGCCAGATCTGAGAAAAATAAATTTTCTGACATTTTTTAAAAACCAATTCAAGGCCGGGCGCGGTGGCTCAAGCCTGTAATCCCAGCACTTTGGGAGGCCGAGACGGGTGGATCACGAGGTCAGGAGATCGAGACCATCCTGGCTAACATGGTGAAACCCCGTCTCTACTAAAAAATACAAAAAAACTAGCCGGGCAAGGTGGCGGGCGCCTGTAGTTCCAGCTACTCGGGAGGCTGAGGCAGGAGAATGGCGTAAACCTGGGAGGTGGAGCTTGCAGTGAGCTGAGATCTGGCCACTGCACTCCAGCCTGGGCGACAGAGTGAGACTCTGTCTCAAAAAAAAAGCAATTTAATTTAATAAAACTGAAACATATTCTCTATTTTAAGTGTAAACAAAGTCTTTTTCTAGTTAGAGGGCCTGTCAGCAATTTTATCATTAGAATGTAATTTATGAAAGCTCAGAGAGAGTTATTCTCTGATTGAGGAAGGCATAGTAATATTTCTAGTATGTAATATGCAGCAGGCATGATGGTTGGCATTTGCATATATATTCTCTGAGCCTAACAAAATTGGTCATATGAGCAGCCGCCACCTCATCATATGTGCTTATGGTTTGGTATTCAGGATCCTCTTTGTTTTTGATCCTTGGGAATTTTCTTTAGGATGGGATGGCCAGTGATACGGTTTGACTGTGTCTCCACCCAAATCTCATCTTGAATTGTAGTTCCCATAATCCCCACATGTCATGGGAGGGACCCAGTGGGAGGTCGTTGAATTGTTGGGGTGGTTACCCTCATGCTGTTCTCATGATAGTGAGTTTACATGAGATCTGATGGTTATATAAGGGTTTTTTTCTCCCTTTTTCTCATTCTTCTCTTCCTGCCACCATGTGAAGGAGGAGGTGTTTGCTTCCCCTTCCACCATGATTGTAAGTTTCCAGCCATGCAAAACTATTAGTCGATTACACTTCTTTCCTTTATAAATTACCTAGTCTCGGACATGTCTTTATTAGCAGCATGAGAACAGACTAATACAGCCATATATCCCAGTTTTTCCGGAGGCAGTTGTGTTTTTTACCTGGTGACTGACATAATTGTTAATACCACCCCATTTTACTCTCAAAAGGGCTCCAGTTTCAGAGACATGGAATATACTGGTGCTTCCTAGAATAAATCTCATTAAAGTTCACCAGAAAATTAAGCATTATGGTTGATCCTTTTTTTCCCAGGAGGAGAATGCAACTTGTATCCTCAGAGAAAGTTTTGTCTCTAAGCAGGTTTCAGAAAGTTTTGTTGGCAGTCCATTCTTTAGATTTATGCAGCCTTTAATGAGCTATCTTGATCAAGAAAAGGCCTGTCATGTTGTGTTTTTGTGCTAAAATCATGAATTGAACATGTTGCTAGTCAGTCACTTTTTGCATTTCCTACAGTTGGTGGGAATCAGGTATAGCCTTGTTTTACCCAGTACAGACACAATTATTTCTATGCATTCTAATGTTATTTCTTTAGCCAGTGTTTGCCATTGAGAAATTTTTTTTAATAATGTATAGTAACTTAGTTTTAATGATAGTTATTTCATATAGTCTATGATTTTAAGCTTCTAATACACATATATATATGCACAAAGACACCCATACCCCTACATACACACATATACATATATGTATATGTGTGTGTGTGTATATATATATATACACACATACATATATATATATATATAAGCTTCTGAATAATACATATATAGCAGGTCCTCAAATAACATCATTTTGTTCACCTGTGTTTTGTTATTACACTGATGAGAAAAAAAAAAATAATCTATTCCCAGCCAGGCCACTGTCTGTGTGGAGTTTGCACATTCTCCCCATGTCTCCCTAGGTTTTCTCTCTGGGTGCTATGGTTTCCTCCCACATCCCAAAGATGTGCATGTTAAATGAAAATTGTCTTAGTCTTTGTGAGTGTGGGGGTGTCTGAGCACACCCTGCAATGAGATGGTGTCTTGCCTGGGGCTAGTTCCTGCCTTGCACCCTGAGCTGCAGGGATGGGCTCCAGCCTCCTGAACTGGAATAACTGGGTAAATAATTATCTCACTTGTTTTGTTAATCTGCCTTAAATGTATGTTGTATTAATATGTTCCCACACTGCTATAAAGAATTACCTGAGATTTGGTTAAAAAAAAAGAAAAGAAAAGAAAGGAGGTTTCATTTCATTGGCTCATGGTTCTGCAGGCTATATAGGCTTCTCTTTCTGGGGAGGCCTCAGGAAATTCACAATCATGGCAGAAGGTGAAGGGGACACAGGCACATATTCACATGCCCAGCAAGAGAGCAAGAAAATTGGGGAAGGTGCTACACCCTTTCAAACAACCAGATCTCATAAGTACTCTATCATGAGAACAGCAAAGGGAAAGTCTGCCCCCATGATTCAGTCACCACCCACCAGCTCCCTCCTTCAACACTGGGAATTACAACTGGACATGAGATTTGGGTGGGGACACAAAGCCAAACCATAATATTCCACCCCTGGCCCCTCCCAAATCTCATGTCCTTCTCACATTTTAAAACACAATTATGCCTTCCCAACAGTACCCCGAAGTCTTAACTGATTATAGCATTAACTCAAAAGTCCAAGTCCAAAGTCTCATCTGAAACAAGGCAAGTCCCTTCTGCCTATGAGCCTGTAAAAGAAAAAAAAAAAAAAATCAGTTACTTCCAAGATACAATAGATTTACGGGCAATGGGTAAATGCTCCCATTAAAAAAGGTAGAAATTGGCCAAATAAAGGTGCTACAGGCCCCATGAAATTCTGAAACCCAGCAGGGCAGTCATTAAATCTTAAAGCTCCGAAATGATCTCCTTTGACACCATGTTTCACGTCCAGGGAAGACTGATGCAAGGGATGGGCTCCCAAGACCTGGGACAGCTCTGCCCCTGTGGCTCTTCAGGGTACAGACCCTGCAGTGGTTTTCACCAGTTGGTGTTGAGTGCCTGCAGCTTTTCCAGAAACATGGTGCAAGCTGTTGATAGGTCTACCATTCTGGAATCTGGTTACCCTCTCCTCACAGCTCCATTAGGCAGTGCCCCAGTGGGAACTCTGTGTGGAGGCTCCAACCTCATATTTGCTCTCTGCACTGCCCTAGTAGAGGTTCTCCATAGGGACTCTGCTTTTGCTGTGGACTTCTGCCTGGACATCCAGGTGTTTCCATACATCCTCTGAAATCTAGGCAGAGGCTCCCAAGCCTCAACTCTTGCCCTCTGTGCACCTGGACGTTTAACATCACATGAAAGCTGCCAAGGTTTTTGGTTTGAACCCTCTGTAGCAGCAGCCTGAGACATATCTGGGGCCTTTTAGCATAGCTGGAGCTGAAGCAGCTAGGATGCAGTGTGTCATGTCCTGAGGTGGCACAGAGAAGCAGAGCCCTGGGTCTGGCGTACTAAACAATTTTTCTCTCCTAGGCCTCCAGGCCTGGCTGCCACAAAGACATCTGAAATGCCTTGGAGGTATTTTCTTCCATTGTCAGCAATCAACATTCAGCTCCTCTTATGCAAATTTCTTCAGCAGGCTTGAATTCTTCCCCAGAAAATGGATTTTTCTTTTCTACCAGATGGCTAGGCTGCAAATTTTCTAAACTTGTATGCCCTGCTTCCCTTTTAAGTATAAGTTTCAGTTTCAGATAATCTCTTTGCACATGCATATGAGTGTACACTCTTAGAAGCAGCCAGGCCACAACTTGAACGCTTTGCTACTTAAAAATTTCTTTAGCCAGATACCCTAAATTATCTCTCTCAAGTTCAGAATTCCACAGATCTATGGAGCAGAAGCACAATGCCACCAGTTTCTTTGCTAAAGCACAGCAAGAGTGACCTTTACTCCAGTTCCAAATAAGTTTCTCACCTTCATCTGAGACCTCCTCAACCTGGACTTCACTGTCCTTATCACTATCAGCATTTGGTCACAATTTTATAAGTCTCTAGGAAGTTCCAAACTTTCCTTCATCTTCCTTTCTTCTTCTGAGCCCTCAGAATTGTTCCAGCCTGTGCCCATTGCCCAGTTCCATAGCTGCTGCCACATTTTCAGGTATTGTTATAGCAATGCCCCACTTCTCTGCTACCAATTTTCTGGATTAGTCCACTCTCACACTGCTATAAAGACATACCTGAGACTGGGTAATTTATAAATAAAAGAGGTTTAATCATCTCATGGTTCTGCAGCCTGTACATGCTTCTACTTCTGGGGAAGCCTCAGGAAACTCAGTCAAGGCAGAAGGTAAAGGGGAAGCAAGCATGTTTTCACATGATGTTGAGTGAGGAGGTACTGTATTTTCTTCTTTTACTGTTTTATTTACATAGATGCAAAACAGTATCACTCGCTGACACACAAAGATTTCCTGTTGCATGTTCATAAAACTAAAGCCATAAGTTGTAGTCATGCATTGCTTAATGACAGGGATACATTATGAGAAATGTGCAAATAGGTGATTTTATTGTTGGGCGAACATCATAAAGTGTACTTACACAAACTGAAATGATATAGCTTACCACCAAGGCTATATGCTGTAGCCCGTTGCTCTTAGGCTACTAACTGTACAGCATGTGACTGCAGTTAATACTGTAGGCAGTTGTAACACAATGATATTTGTATATCTAAACCTATTCCAACATAGAAAAGGTACAGTAGAAATAAGATATAAAAGATAAAAAATGATACATCTGTGTATAGTCCATTCTCATGTTGCTATAAGAAATACCCAAGACTGGGTAGTTTATAAAGAAAAGAGGTTTAATTAACTCACAGTTCTGCATGGCTGGGAAAGCCTCAGGAAACTTACAATTATGACAGAAGGTACCTCTTCACAGGATGGCAGGAGAGAAAATGAGTGCCAGCAGGGGAAATGTCAGATGCTTATAAAACCATCAGATGTCATAAGAACTCACTATCACAAGAACAGCATGGGGAAACTGCCCCCATGATTCAATTACCTTCCACCAGGTTCCTCCCATGACATGTGAGGATTATGGGATTACGGTTCAAGATGAGATTTGGCTGGGGACACAAAGCCAAACCATATTATTCCACCCCTGGCCCCTCCCAAATCTCATGTCCTCACATTTCAAAACATAATCATTCCCTTCCAACAATCTCCCAAAGTCTTAACTCATTCCAGCAGTAACCCAAAAGTCCAAGTCCAAAGTCTCATCTGAGACAAGACAAGTCCCTTCTGCCTATGAGCCTGTAATCAAAAGCAAGTTAGTTAATTCTTAGATACAGTGGGGTTACAGGCATTAGGTAAAATACAACCATTTCAAATGGGAGAAATTGGCCAAAACGAAGGGGCTACAGGCCCCATACAAGTCCAAAGTCCAACAGGGCAGTCATTAAATCTTAATGTTCCCAAATGATCTCCTTTGACTCCATGTCTCACATCTGAGTCATATTGATGCAAGAGGTAGGCTCCCACAGCCTTGGGCAGCTCTGGCCCTGTGGCTTTTCAGGGTGCTACCCGCTTCCTGGTTGCTTTCACAGGCTGGCATTGAGTGTCTGTGGCTTTTCCAGGCATACAGTGCAAGCTGTGGGTGGATCTACCATTCTGGGGTCTGGAGGACAGTGACCCTCTTCTCATAGCTCCACTAGGCAGTGTCCTAGTAAGAACTCTGTGTTGAGGCTCCAACCCCACATTTCCCTTCCACACTGCCCTAGCAGAGGTTCTCCATGAAGACTCCACCCCTGCAGCAAACTGCTGCCTGGACATCCAGGTATTTCCATACATCCTCTGAAATCTAGGCGGAAGTTCCCAAATGTCAGTTCTTGATTTCTGTGCACCCATAGGCTCAACACCATAAATGGAAGCTTGGGACTTGCCCCGTCTGAAGCAATGGCCCAAACTGTACCTTGGTCCCTTGTAGCCACAGCTGGCACTTAAGCAGCTGGGACACAGGGTACCATGTCCCAAGGCTGCATAGAGCAGGTGAGCCCTGGGTCCAGCCCATGAAATAATTTTTGCCTCCTAGGCCTCTGAGCCTGTGGTGGGAGGGGCTGTCATGAAAGTTTCTGACATGCCCTGTAGACATTTCCCCATAGTCTTGGTGATTAACATTTGGTTCCTCATTACTTATGCAGATTTCTGCAGCAGGCTTGAATTTCTCCGCCCCCCCCCCCTCCAAAAATGTATTTTTCTTTTCTATGGCATCGTCAGGCTGCAAATTTTCTAAATTTTTATGCTCTGCTTTCTCTTGAACACTTTGCCACTTAGAAATTTCTTCTGCCAGATACCCTAAATCATCTCTCTCAAGTTCAAAATTCCACAAATCTCTAGGGCAGGGGCAAAATACTGCCAGTCTCTTTGCTAAAGCATAGCAAGAGTCACCTTTATGCTAGTTCCCAGAAAGCTCATCTCCATCTGAGACCGTCATTGTCCATATTACTATCAGCTTTTTGGTCAAAGCCATTCAGGAAGTCTCTGGGAAGTTCCAAACGTTTCCTCATCTTCCTGTCTTCTTAGCCCTCCAAGTCTCCAGGTGGTTCTAAACTTTCCCACATTTTCCCCTCTTCTTCTGAGCCCTCCAAACTGTTCCAGCCTCTGCCAATTACCAAGTTCCAAAGTCACTTCCACATTTGTTGGTATCTTTACAGCAGCACCCCACTCCTCCTGGTACCAATTTACTGTATTAGTCTGTTTTCATGCTGCTATGAAGAAATACCCGACACTGGGTAATTTATAAAGAAAAAAGGTTTAATTGAATCTCAGTTCCACATGGCTGGGGAGGCCTCAGGAAACTTACAATCATGGCAGAAGGTACCTCTTTGCTTGGTGGCAGGAGAGAAAACGAGTGCCAGCAGGAGAAATGCCAGATGTGTATAAAACCATCAGATGTGGTGAGAACTCACTCACTATCATGAGAACAGCATGGAGGAAACTGGCCCCATGATTCAGTTATCTCTCACCCTTCCATGATTTGTGGGGATTATGGGATTACAATTGAAGGTGAGATTTCAGTGGACACAAAAATCCAAACAATATCAACCGATATAGGGCATTTACCATGAATGGTGCTTGGAGGACTGGAAGTTGCTCTGAGTGAGTCAGTGAGTAGATGTGGAGAACTAGGACTTTACTGTTGATGATACACACTGTACACTTAGGCTACACTAAATTCATTTTAAATATTTTTTTCTGTCTTTTAATAATAAACCTTTGCTCATTGTAATCTTTTTTAATTTATAAAATATTTAATTCTGAGAACTTTTTGACTCTTGTCATAACAGCTGAAAATACAAACATATACAGCTATATAAAAAGTATTTTCTCTTTATATCCTTATTCCATAACTTTTTTCCTTTTTAAATATTTTTAACATTTGAAACTTTTTTGTTAAAAGCAAAGACACAAACACACACATTAGCCAAGGCCTACAAGATCAGGATCATCAATAACAGTCTTCGACCTCCACATCTTGTTCCATTGGAAGGTTTTCAGAAGCAGTAACATGTATAGAGATGTCATCTCCTATGATAATAATGCCTTCTTCTGGAATACCTCCTGGAGGACCTGCCTGAGATTGTTTTGCAGTTAACTTTTTTTTTTTAATAAGTAGAAGGAATACACTCTAAAATAATAATAAATCGTATAGTATCATAAATACAAAAACCAGTAACATAGTTGTTATCATTTTCAAGCATTATGTTTTGTACATAACTGTATGTGCTAGACTTTTATGTAACTGGCAGCACAGCTTTACATCAGTATTGCCACAAATATGTGTATAATGCATTGCGCTATGACATTAGGATACTGCAACATCACTAAGCGATAAGAATTTTTCAGGACCATGATAATCTTGTGGGACTACCGTCATATATGCCATCCATCAGTGACCAAAATGTCATTATGTGGTGCATGATCGTACTAAATCCTGAGAGTTAATTTCTACCTGGAGACTTTGTAAATGAGTCCAAGACTGCGTCACTGTCCCAGAAAGCTTTGTATATGGTCTTCATAGTTTATTCTGAACCAGAGCAAAGGGTCCAGTGGCTCTTCTCCAGTGCTTATCTGTAACACTATGTATGTGGGGGAATTCCTTTCTTCAAGATTCCCCAAATTTACCAGGAGGTGATACTTTACCAAATGTTAATTTGGGACTCCTTAAGCCATAGACCTGGTGCTGCTCCAGTTTCTTAAAGAGATTCTGAGAATGATGTTTCCACATATGAAATAGAGTCACATCACACCTAAGCAATATTACTTTTAAAAGTGTTATTTCTTCCATTATTATGATGACAAATTTTCTTTGTCTAATTATACTGAAGTAGGAAAGAGGATCAATTTTAATTGAGCCTTTACAAATAACTATATTGCCATGAAAAATAAAAAGACCCACAAAAGGTCTGTCTGTAATATCTGACACTGTTCTCAGCAGTTAATAGATAAGGCCAATGAATACATATCCCATTTTCTTCATCATGTGCATAGACTTTGCCAATGTTATTTTTTTAAAATAAGATTTGATTATAGATGAATTTGATTTAAACTAAGTATAATTTAATTTAGCATCTATTAACAAAGGACAGTTTTATGCTTAACCCATTTTAAAAGTGTATCTCTCAGTTGCATTTATTAGAGACATTGTCCTTAAATTTACCTGACGTTGATTAGCTTGCATTCATAGTTTTCCATATTAAGACTTCTTCAAGGATATGTTCCTTCATGAAATAAGCATAAAGGAAATTTTGTGTGTTCCTGGATTTTGATGTATTTTGCCTATAGGAAGAAATATTCTTAGGGATTTAGTTACCTATTGCCTGAAATTGGATCATATAAAGTGTACAAAGTATGTATTAACCAAAGTAACAATACTTTATAGCAACTATAATGGAGGTTGTTAACAAATGACTGTGAGATCCCTGGAGGAAGGAAGAGGGAGAAAACTTTAACTTTCTAACTAACAACCTGCAGATGAGAGAAATGTGGCTTCTAGGGAAACTGAAAGCCAACGCTCTGCCGAAGGGAAGGAAACAGTGGCATTTAAGCTTTCCTGTCTTATGTGCATATTCATCAGGTTTGGGCAATGTCTATGAATATTTATGGAGAAAGTCAAGTACACAGTGAGTTAACATGTATGTAACATACATTCCATGATCACTTTCGGGAGGGGTTTTAACATTAAAATGCAGTGGAATTTGGCCCTGTATGTCAAAAAGTAAACTATAGGGCACAAAGACATTTTGTGCACAGTATCTGCAATCTGAGTAGAACCAGCTTGGTCTCTAGCTACTGATCAGCAAAGAATGTTTGTAAGGCCAGTCTCCTGCCCAGTCAGTGCTGTTGGCAAGACTCCCAGCGTCTTCACACTTTGGGGAAGAGCCACTGGACTGTTTGCTGTGGCTCAGAATAAAGTGTGAAGAGGATATAAAAAGGGATATTGTGGTTGGCTGTGGTCAGGCAGTCTACCAGAATCAGCTGGGCTATGTTTCCTAGAATGGGTTTCTGCCTAACTGCAGGAAGAAGAAAACCTTATGCCATGTAAGAGACCTTATAGTAGTTAACAATGATGCAGGAGTTCATGACCAAACCCTTTTCGCTGCTGTGGCTACTCTCTTGAGAGTCTTATCTTAGCCATAGATAGTCCATCTCCTCTGTTAGCCAGAGATACAATGTTGACAAGGTTAAACAATAAATAGTTTAGCAATGTTAGTTTGTCTCAACATATCAAACCCTTATTCTTCTGTTTGCTTATTTTTTAAAATAATTGACCATGGTCATAAAATATCCAAAATCAACATAAAATACCAACACAAAGCATAAAAATAGACCCTTTTAAGAATATATTTTCAGTTTGGATAAGACAAAACCTTTCTCATCTATGCAGAAAGCAAATAAAATTTTTACTGCCTTGCATTGAGAAGAAACTCCATACTCAGTGACCATTTTTCTACTGAACTACCAGTCATTTATAATACATAAGCTTCTTTAAAAAATAATTTTAAATTATCTCAGTATGTGTGTATTTTAAATATACATACATGTATATGAAATAATGATAGATGATAAATGTTAGATAAAATATAATTAATTTTAAGAAGCATGAGACAGTTTTTACTGCATTGATTTTACCATTGTATTTTGAATGCTGTTTATCTGGTAAACACATTTATGTATTGAAAACATACATAAATAAAAACTGCCCAGTTACCTCTACTGTAAACTGTGCACTTTGGTTGATAATGATGTATCAGCGTAGGTTCATTGATTATAACAAATGTACCATTTGATGAGGGATGTTGATAGGTAGTACAGGGGCAGAAAGAGGGTGATCCCTCCTTTCCCCATTATAGAGTCATGACTGACATGCCCAAAACAATAAAAACAGGTTGACAAGGGAAAAGCATAACAGATTTACTACATGCACATGTGTACACATGAGTTGTACAGAACATGAACTCAAAGAGAGGCCAGATGTTTGAGATTTAAATGCCCTCTTCCTAGGGGAGAGGAAAAATGGGGGAATGAATAGGCCCAGCGTTCAGACAATGGTTAGTAAATGATTCTCTTTGGAAGCTGGATGGGCAGAATTGCACAGGAACAAAGGTTGTTTTATGATACAGCTAAATTTCCCCTGGTAATCTCCCTGAGCTGTCCTCAGAAGAATAAATGAAAAGGTAGTCTGGCCATGGTGATAACTCCCAGTCTCTCCTCTTTTTCCGTGGTTAAGCTTTCATGGTTATCTGATGTTCCTAGGAAAGGGGTTTAAGAAAAATTGCATTTCTTTTGGAAGAAATTTTTGTCAGTAATATAAAGAACTCCAGAGAGAGCCCTTTCCTATAATTGTCAAGAGAAATAAGACAAAGTGAGAGGGATTTTGATTCTGAGGCAGTTTTAAAGGTCTCTCAGCAAGTTGAAGCACGAGCTTTTGGGATATCAACACTAGGGAGGCTATGCATGTGTGGGGGCAGGAAGTACATGGAACTTTCTATACTTCCCATTCAATTTTGCTATAAACCTAAAATTGGCATAAAAAATAAACTGCTCTGTGGTGATCGAGTACCTTAGCTCATCGCCATTTGAAGTATTCCTTCAAGTCTCAAGGTTAATTATGGATCATGGAATTGTAATTTATATTGGTATGACAAAGCAATACAACTACTGTTGATATTAAAACTCATCAGAGAAACATGCAGTCGACCCTCCCATGTCCATGAATTCAACCAACCTTGGAATGAAAATATTCAGAATAAAATATGGTTGGTTGCATCTCTATTGAACATGTACAGTTTTTCTTGCCATTATACCATAAACAATACAGTATAATAATGATTTACATAGCAGTTACATTGTATTGGATATTATAAGTAATCCAAAGAGGATTCAAAGTATAAGAGGATGCGTGTAGGATATATGCAAATACAACACCATTTTCTATCAGGGACTCGGGCATCTATGTATTTTGGGGCATCCTAGAACCAATCCCCCATGGATAGCGGGAAACAGCTATAGTATCCTAAAGTTTTACTCAAGGAATCCTAATGAAATAGCATGCAGCATTGCCTGAAGTTTAAAATAACCTTATTTTTGAAAACAAAGGCATGACTTATTCTAATTCGATTTAGTTACATTCAAGTTTACATCCACAGTCTTTAATTTTTAGTGTAATTAGGATCATTTTTAGTGTAATCACGTACATGGTCTATAAGACATGTATAAAAATGTTTCAGTTAATTAGGCTTCCTATCAGAAAATAAATTTGATTTACATGAAGTAAATGTTTGCATTAAATATTATATCCTACTCAGTGATATAGGCAGAGAAAACATTTAACTGTCTTTTAAGCCAATTTAACAAAACAATTTAAGTTGTTCAAGTGTTTTCTGTGATCAGAAATATTGAATACTTAATTAAGTGAACCAAAAAGAATAATTTTATAATTATTTAACATTTATTTGCCAAGTAATATTAACACCTTTAAGCTTGATTTAAAGTCTTGAGACAAAAAGATTCCTTAAGGGCAGACTGTTAACATATCTTTTGTTCTTCACCTTATCTTAGTCACTGAGACACCTATTAACTAGAACTCTATCATTCCCTTTCGAGCATTTTTTACTTCCATTTATGTGGGGGTGGGGAGCTTTTGAAAGTCCTTATTCTAAATTTTTATGCACCTATTACTCTCAAAAACCAATCAAAATATGAGCTCTATTCAATTTGAGAGACTATACAATCTTGCTGATTTCCCTCAGGACGAAAGCAAAGGTAATTTGTTAAAAAGAAAATTCTGTCTTAGCATTGTTTAGGGATAACTCTTTCCCCAGAAAAGAAAGTCATTTTGCTCAATTGTTTGTTCTGCCTTTTTAGAATTACAGCTATGTCTTCAATTCACTCTGCAGGGAGAGTCTCACTTTCTCTTCAAGTTCTTGGTGAAATTAGCAATCAGATTCTTTCCTCTCCTTTTATTTTTAAAGTGGACTTACTCACTTAACACAACGTTCTTATAACATGCATAGTCACTCTTAATTTTTAGAAAAGCTCTAAGAAAAGGGGTAGTTGTAGATATAGAGAAGTGATTCTCAAAGTTTGGTACCCACACTTGTGAATTCTTGGGCCCCATCCCAGACCTACTGAATCATAAACTCTGGAAATGAAACCCACGAGTCTGTGTTTTAAGAAACTTCTATGTGATTCTGATGCATGTTAAAGTTTGAGAACCACGGATGTAAAAGATATCTAAAGAATCTCACTGCCCCCTGTCTTAGTCAGGGTTCTCTAGAGGGACAGAACTAATAGGATAGATGTATATATGAAGGGGAGTTTCTTAGGAGAATTGACTCACACAATCGCAAGGTGAAGTCCCACAATAGACCATCTGCAAGCTGAGGAGCAAGGAAGCCATTCCGAGTCCCAAAACCTCAAAAGTGGGAAAGCCGATAGTGCAGCCTTCAGTCTATGGCCAAAGGCCCAAGAGCCCCTGGCAAAACACTGATGTAAGTCCAAGAGTCTAACAGCTGAAGAACTTGGAGTCTGATGTTCCAGGTCAGAAAGCATCCAGCATGGGAGAAAGATGTAGGTCAGAAGACTTACCCAGTCCAGCCCTTCCTCATTCTTCTGCCTGCTTTTATTCTGGCCGTGCTGGCAGCTGATTAGATTGTGCCCACCCAGACGGAGGGTGGGTCTGCCCTTCGCAGTCCGCTGACTCAAATGTTCATCTCCTTTGGCAACGCCCTCACAGAAACACCCAGCAACAATACTTTGCATCCTTCAATCAAATCAAGTCGACACTCAGTATTAACCATCACACCCCCCAACATACAGACACTACAAATAATCACTGGCAGTCACAGGCAGACAAACAGAAAACTGCCACACCAATTACTAGATACAATTTTAACTCATAGGTAAATAAATGAAACTATGACCACAAACTGTATGTTAAAAAAACCTTCCCAGGGCAAACCACAAATGTAGCCAAAAGACCTCAGTAAAGGATTATTTGCTCACCGTAGGCTATTTTCCTAGGAGTTTTGATCACATTAGTAGCACAGCTATGCAGAATTCCTCAAATACAAAACACAGACCACAGAATTCCTCAGATCTAAGACACTCTCTAGAAACCCATGAAACTCTCTGGTTCTTCTTCCTGGAGCTCCTGATGTCCTTCCTATACTAAATTGTCCCTCCAGCCTCACTCAAGCCCTCACGCCAATTTCATTTCTCTAAGGCCTAGGGTTAGATGACAAGATACCATAAACCACAGAATAAGAGTCCCTTCAAATGGCCATAGACGTTGACATAGGGAGCTCTGAACCTTAGCTCAAATTGCCATGTCTTTGAAAAGTCTGGTAGTTTGTTGCTCATAGCTGCTCTTAGGAGGACAGAATCTTGCGTGTTCTTGGGTTGTTCCTTAATCGACGGGTTGACATCTGCTTGACTTTGGTAGTTCCTATGAAGCAGAGAATTCCTATGGATCTTCCCAGAAGTGTGGGGAAAAAACCATTCAGTCAATTTAGTTATTGAGCATGACTCCTAAGAACATTTTATTGATAAGTTTTTAATATCTACATTTCTTTATTTCATCCTAAAAGCAAATACAAAGTTTCTAGATCAGAGGCCAGATATTATTTACAGTATCAGTTCCCCATCTGTATTCTCCCCCTGTGGAGGGATGCAATGAGAACAGATGGCAGCTGCATTTACAGTGGGTTGTATTGCTGGAGAGGAGCCCCAAAACTATGCCATTTAGAGTTTCTGTAAAAACTGTTGCACAGCAGCCCCTCGTCCCATCTTGAGAGAGAAAAAAAGATTTAGTTTTTCTAATATAAACAAATAATCTCTTGGGAAAATAAGGGAATGTTCCTAGGTCTTTGCAACCCTTTGAAATGTAAAGTCATGGCTCTATGAAGAGAAAACAGTCCTGGGAAAAAAGAGACATTATCTTTACAGCATGTAGTTCATCATTTATTATGTTCGAGCTGTTGTTTTATACTTCTGTATTGCATAGATTATGTCCATTGTGAATATGTGTGGATGCTCTCTAATTATGACCTGAAGTGACATTTTCTTCATAGTTGAAAAATGATCAATTTATCCCTCTAAACATTTTTAAAGTGTAGACTGCCGGGTTGTTGAATATTTTAAAGGATTCTAGTTTTATGTCAAAATGTACCCAAAGGCAGTGACTACAAAAATTGTATGTTTAACTTTTTGTAAAATTTCTAGTGTTTTGAGAACTTATTACCTATTGAAAAAAGTTATCTGAAAATAAATCCTAGTTAAATTGAAAAAGAATGAACAAAGCTCTGTTCTTTATTAAAGAAATTCTGTGAGTATAAGTTATAAGAATAACTAAAATAAATGGCTTTTCCCAAAAGCATAATCAAGTTTAAAAATTATCAAACTTCAGTTAATGTATTTTAAATGATATTTTATTAGCAGCCTGTCATAGATGAAAATACCACGTTTTCAACTTGAGTTCTTCAGAAGCAGACTCTGAGACAGGAATTTGTCTTTATTTGGGAGACAGTTCCAGAAAGCATTGCTAAGGCAGATAAAAGGAAGGTTGAGATAGGGAAGGGATGGGGGACAACACAGGGTGAATTAAGACGGCTTCTGGGACCTCTGGGACAAGTGTAGAGCTCTCAGCAAGTCCCAATGAGGAACCAAAAAGATGGGTTATTTATTTAGCAATTCCCATTTTCCATGTGTTAAGCCCTATTTCCAAAGACATTGTACCTGCGGCCTGGCCTATGCATGGGCCAAGCACACTCCTGTGGCTGCATAAAGTCATAGGTGCTTGAGACTGGAATTGGAGATACTGTGCAGGAAAACTGAGAGTGCAGACAGGATATGGCTGGCTACCCACAGTATCTGCTACAGGACAGGTCTGGTGTCGGACCAGAACTAAGTCACTGAATAACTAAGCTTCAAAATGGGGATAACAAAAGCATCCGCCTCCTACCCTTGTTCTAAAGAGTAAATGGGATTCTACACATAAGGTTTTAGAAAAGGGTATAAAGTAAGTCCTCTGATTATCTGTTTTCAGCATCATCATCAACTTTATTATGCTTAGCATCATATTAACTAAAACATTATTGATGAAATTCGTGAATATTCCCAAATGAGTACTGCAAGGATTTGTTTTCTTTTCCATTATTTTTAGTGACTATTATATATTCCAACAGGCCCTGGCATGCAGCATTGGAGTTTTGTCTTTTAAGAATCTCTCTGGCTGTGTGCTACAGTGAGGCACCACAGTTTTTGTACTACCGAGTGACTGCTGTTAACAGCCTACTCATTGTATGCCTTTGTATCACTCCAACACAACAGCCCATCTGCCTCATAAGGGAAAAATAGTAGGATTTTGTTGAGAGTTTTAAAAAGCAACTGTTTTTCTGATATTGAGGATATTTCCCATATATTCATTCATTTATTTGTTTGTTTGTTTGTTTGTTTTGAGATGGAGTTTCACTCTTGTTGCCCAGGCTGGAGTGCAATGGTACGATCTCGGCTCACTGCAACTTCCACCTCCTGGGTTCAAGCGATTCTCCTGCCTCAGCCTCCTGAGTAGCTGGGATTACAGGCACCCGCTACCATGCCTGGCTAATTTTTTTGGATTTTTGGTAGAGACGAGGTTTCACCATGATGGCCAGGCTGGTCTCAAACTCCTGATGTCAGGTGATCCACCCGCCTCGGCCTCCCAAAGTGCTGGGATTACAGGCATAAACTCTTTAAAGCAGGAAGCTGCTGTTTTCTTCTTAAATGTCACACTAATCTTCTGTTAATCATTTCAGAATTGTACTCTGAGATCATTGAAATAAAATTCCAAACAGAAATCATTATCGGTTTTCAAGAGGGCAGGAAAAAGCTAGAGAAAACAATTAGTATTTCAGAGTATTTAAAAATATTGGAAATTAATTTTTACTGATTTCAGTTTCACTGCTCTGATTCAATCATGTTGGAAAGCAAAAATATTTTCTTTAATGTTATGAATAATGTCATAACAGAAGTCAATAGACATCCCTTTTTACTCTATCACATGCACCAAAAAATCAATATGGTGAGAAGCCAGCACATCTCAAATAGAACGTCATTGCTCCTGAAATACATTAATGTACAGTATCAGAAAATTGAACAAGATTATATTTTAACTTTTCACAAGAAAATAAGGAATTATCTTTAAAATGTTATTAGGAAAGACAAAAGCATTTTAGATTTACCGTTGCTCAGTGGTACAAACACTGATGATTTATAGATTTAAATTTGTGAGGCAATTTTTCTCCTATGCTTCTGATCTACAAGTAGATATTGTGCTTTTAGGTGAGTGGCAGGGCCTTGTGAAGAGAAAGCATTGCATACCTCTTTTAATAAGTCCAGCATAACTCTAAGAGATCTAGTAGAAAAAGTGATATAGGAAGTCTCTGTGGAAAGAGGGCTGGCCTTGCCAAGGAGGGCCTCAGAGTTTCTGTGATTTATCTGTGCCTTGGACCTCTGACTGGAGAACCTGTGTTGAGATCTGGAAAATAGAATGTAATAATTCAGCTAAATAAAGCTGGATTTAAGACTTGTGTAATAAGAGAATTCTAAAATGACCTCTAATGATCCATGTCTTTGTATAATTCCCTCCCCTTTAGAGTAGATAGAATCTGTGATACAATGGAGTATCACCCTTGTAATTGTGCTATTTTTGCAAACGTAATAAATGTTCTTAATCGACTTTGAGTTAATCAAAAGGGAGACTTCTAAAGATCCATGTCTTTGTATAATTCCCTCCCCTTTAGAGTGGATAGAATCTGTGATGTAATAGAGTATCGCTCTTGTGATTGTGCTATTTTTGCAAATGTGATAAATGTTCTTAATCAATCGATTTTGAGTTCATCAAAAGGGAGATGGTCTTTGGTGGTCCTGACTTAATCAAGTGAGCTCTTTAAAAGGGACTGGAGCCCTCCTTGAGCTAGAGGGACCCTCTTGCTGGCCTTGAAGAGGCAAACATCAAGGCTGTGAATTGCCAGTGGAGAAGAATGGCCTCTAGAAGCTAAAGGCCTCAGTTCTACAACTATAAAGAACTGAATTCTGCCAATAACCTGAATGAGCCTGGAACAAGATCCCAGGGTCCAGGTGAGAACTCAGTCTAGCTGATGGCTTGATTGCAGCTAAATGGAAAACTTTTTCTATACATACAGCACCTCTGACACCAAATGTGTGGGATTGCCACACCAAGTGATTCTCCAGTTCTCTGTGAACACCATCTGTGTGTCCAGTGATTAAATTCAATTTCAACACTAATTACCCAGTGTTAACAGCCCATGGTGGAGGGCTCAGCTCCACAAGATTGCCCCCACTTCAGATGCCAATCCCAAGTCTAGGACACCCATACTTTTGACCAACCAGCTATAAATCAGGAGATTGTACTATCCCTTTTTTGGGTTCAGTAATTTACTAGAATATTTCACAGAACTCAGAAAAACAGTTGACATACTATTACTGGTTTATTATAAAGGGTACAACTCAGAAACAGCCAAATAGAAGTGAGCACAGAACAAAGTATGTAGGAAGGAACATGGAGCATCCATGCCTTCTCTGGCTGTTCTACCCGCCAGCACATCAGTGTGTTCACCAACCCAGAAGCTCTCCAAACTCTGTTGTTCAGGGTCTCTATGGAGGTTTCATTATGTAGGCATGGTTGATTAAGCCACTGGCTATTGGTGATTAATCTCAATATGGATCCCCTCACCCTTCCCCAGAGGTCAAGGGATGGGGTTGGAAGTTCTAACCCCATTTAATCACCTGTTTGATTCCTCTAGCAACCAGCCTCATCCTGAAGCTATCTAGAGACCCCAGCCACCAGTCATCTCATTCACACGCAAATAGAGACACTTGCCATTCCAGAGATTCCAAAGGTCTTAGAAGCTTTTGTGTCAGACTGGGGAGTAAAACTAGATATTGTAACAAAAGATGCTTCTATTGCTCAAGAAATTACAAGGATTTTAAAAGCTCTGTGGCAGGAACTAGGAACAAAGACCAAATATACATTTCTTATTTTGTCTCTTCTTGTGTGACTGAGCATTTAAGCCAAGCCTGACCTATGGAAACTGTGAGACAATAAATGAATGTTGTTTAAGCCACTACATTTGTAGTAATCTGTCATATCACAATAGCAACTAATGTAGGGTCTAAGTTAAAGACAAAAGGGACCTTCTTTGTCTTTTCTTCCAGATTGTCCAGCTGTTACAGTTCCTCTAGAAAATACTCTTAGAAGAAGGGCATGATAGCTCACACCTGTAATCCCAGCACTTTGGGAAGGTGAGGTGGGAGGATTGCTTGAGGCCAGACATTAGAGACCAGCCTGGGCAACATAGGAAGATCCTATCTCTACAAATTAAAAATAATTTTGGTTTTTTTTAAAATGGAAATACTCTTTGATATGGTTTGGCTGTGTCCCCACCCAAATCTCCTCTTGAATTATAGTTCCCATAATCCCCATGTGTCATGGGAGGGAGCAGGTGGAGATAATTGAATCATGGGGGTGGCTTCCCCCATCCTGTTCTCATGATAGTGAGTCAGTTCTCACGAGATCTGATGGTTTTAGAAGGGGCTTCCCCCTTTGCTGGACTCTCATTCTCCCTCTCCTGCCACCCTGTGGAGAGGTGCCTTCTGCCATGATTGTAAGTTATCTGAGACCTCCCCAGCCATGTGGAACTGTGAGTCAATTAAACCTTGTTTCTGTATAAATTCCCCAGTCTCGGGTATGTGTTTAATAGCAGCATGAGAACAGACTAATACACTCTTAGAAGACACTCTTTGAGCCATTGGACCTAACCAAATCTTAAACAGCTTCCCTTAATAAGGCTAGAAGGTGAAGTACAAAAACAAAACAAAACAAAAAACCAGGGAATTATTAAATGCCAAGTTGTTTTTGAAAACCTACTTCAAAAAATCACTGTTATAGCATCCAATGAACAGAATGCTGAAGAACACTTTCAGTTCACTAAAACATTAGCATTTGAAAAATATATTCATTAATTCCTGAGGTAGCAGTCTTTGAATACAGTAGGATCGATTGTCACATTTCTAAATGGAAATGAAGATATTAGGGAAGACTGAAATGACTCAGAAAAAATACACTGCTATTCTGTGAAGCTTTGTAAATCAGCTCAGAATAAAAGGCCTAAATATCTGTTAACATAAAGGTATTTTTTAAAGACATCTCTCTTCCTAAAGAATAAATATTAATATAAACCCTAAGTGCTTTTAATATAGCATTCATGAAGAGTAAATATGCTTTAGCTTGGAAAAGACTGCTTTAATAAATTTATAGTGAAACAATGTTAAAGTAGGTAAATAGAAATATAGAAATAAAAACATATCACTAGCCTTGAAAGACATCATTGCTGAAATTTGAATGTGGTCATTCTGCTTCCATAGAACCTATTCACAATGCATGGAGTGACTGTGGCAAGAGGATCCATTTCTCTGATGGTCACAGAGAAAAAATAAGTTTATTTCAGCTTTCTAATTTTCATACACTTTCACAATGTGATGTAATTACGTGTGAAAGTCCAAGGCAAACAGAATAAACCCACAAACTCTTTGTGTAAAACCACACTGAATATTAAAAAGCTCTCCAAATGATAATTTATGTAACACTAGAGGATTCACTTATCAAGTTTTCATCAAATCATGAATTTTACTTATTAAAGGTAGTACACTGCCCACACTGCCCCCTAAAAAAGTGATGAAGTGAAGATATTATTTTCTATGCACATATATTACATTGTATGTTCAGGTCATGCCAGTGGTGCTGGTGACTATCTTGAGGAAGTCTCAAGGTGAAGCCTAAATTACTCCATCCTTAAAAGTCCTCTTTTGTACTCTTTTACCCATGAAGTATTTTTTCTTGTGCCAACCGAAGCTGTCTTCTACTTTTCATTTGTACTCCCTTTTAAATATTAATTTAATTATATAATATAATATACCTATAAATATTGCTTTTCCCAGAGTTGATATTCAACAGAGGTCATGAAAACTTTGCAGAACATCAGGAATATAAGAAGGAACACAGAAAGGCATAACAAGTAAAAATGTTAGATAATCAGTTCCACGAGCATTTGCTTAGCATCTAGTCTGTGTAACATCCAGCACATTGCTGATTCTAGGAAGCACCCTGCACACCTAGAGTTCTGTACCACAGTACCCTGCAAAGCCCCATGCTTACAATAATAAAGGTGGCAATCGTTAATAATTATTATAACCATCAAATATAATATAAAATAATAAAATAGTATAAAATTATTATGAAGGCTTAGTGAGTTAAGACATGCAAAATGGTACAAACAATGCCTACTATATAGTAAGCATGCGACACAGTTAGCCTTTCCCATCTGCAATTCTATAGCTGAGGATTCAACCAACTGGGGATTGAAAATATTTGAAAAAAAAGTAGATAACAATACAATAAAAATAATACAAATAAAAAACACAATGTAACAAATATTCACATAGCCTTTACATTGAATTAGGCATTGTAAGAGTAATCTAGAGATGACTTTAAATATACAGAGGATGCGTGTAGGTTGTATGCAAATACTACACCATTTTATATCATGGCCTTGAGCATCCAAGAATGTGCATGTGGGGCCTGAAACCAGTCCCTTGAGGAAACCAAGGGAGGACTGGACATGTTAACTATTTTAATAAAACTAATAATCATAAATGGACCTAGGCCTGATACGGTGACTCACACTTGTAATCCCAGCACTTTGGGAGGCCGAGGCTATTGGATCACTTGAGATCAGGAGTTCGAGACCAGCCTGGCCAAAATGGGGAAACTTTATCTCTACTAAAAATACAAAAATTAGCCAGGCATGGTGGCACATACCTGTAGTCCCAGCTACTTGGGAGGCTGAGGCAGGAGAATCTCTTGAACCCAGGAGGTAGAGGTTGCAGTGAGCCGAAATTGTGCCATTGAACTCCAGCCTGGGTGACAGAGTGAGACTCCATCTCAAAACAAAAAACACAAAAACAAATGGACCTAAGCACAGGGATAGGGTGTTTTGAAGTCTGAACTACTGGTTGTTTGAGAAAAAAGGTCCTTGTAGTACACTCTTAGTAAAACAGATTATGAAGAGAGGACTGAAGTTTAACAGAGGTCCGGGATGACCCAAACCAATGCGTGTACATTGCTTTGACATACAGAAAACAGGAGAGAAATAATTAGCCAAAGGCTGAAGAAATAAAGGACAGAATATCCTTCCAGCAGCATGAGGAAAAACAGAAACACATAATAACAATGATAGTTACCTCCTGCATTTATTTATTTATTTACTTTTGCAACCATTTTCATGATTTTTATTAGAGGTTGACAGACCTTTACAATACAATTAGGAATAATTTGGGATACAATGCTTTTCAAATGCTTTCAATAGTAAAGCATTTTTTAGATAGATGGATGATTGCCTTTCCTTAGAGTTTTGGTATTTTCATATTTTTTCTACTTTATTACATCCATGTCCATGCGTCAATCACAAACAACTATAATGGAGTGAACAGGGGTGCATTCCCACTTAAATAATTTTAAAAGTAAGAAAAGCTCACTTTAAAAGGAATAGAACTTTTCTACCAACCATAAGTGAACCAAAACAATCAACTCAATGTCAGATTATACAGACAAGCCATTTACACCATCTTTATTCATTCCTTCCATAGCTGTTTAATAATTAAACAGTGTAATATACTGTGAGCTTTTCAGAATGGCAGCAACTATGTTTTTCATTTAGTCTCTATGTTTTGACCTCCTGCATTTCTGCAGCATTTTTACTTTCCAGACTTCTAAAATTTTATTCTGGCCAAAAGGCTAAGTATATATAAGACAGGTCCACTTAACATATTTTAAGAGTTAAGTAAATAGAATGTATGAAGTAACTTTATCATAATCACAAATTGTTGAAAAATTAGAGAGTAGGACTTGGGTTTGGAATCTGTTTTTTAAGTAAAAAGCTTTGGAACTGGCAGTATTTATAGATCTGTGATAATTTAATGGTGGCCATGTTGTTACCAATTCTTTCGACAAGGCCTTTGATCTCTATACGGCACTTCCAAATAGACATTGTAGGTGTAAAAATTTAAACAGAAGAGAAAATAAAAAATAGATCTTATTTCAAGCAAAATGAAAATTTAAATAATGAATGACCGGGGCTTCAAATCATTTGTCCCAATTAATGTAGCATTTGTATTCAATTATTAACAACACTGAGTGATTTTAATATAACATATTAACAATTAAATGATCTTACTGGCCTGTCTCCAAAGAAAGTGCTTGAGGGCACTTACCACTCATGAACTTTTCTGGTGCCTGTTATCACAGGTTCTCACCAATTCTGAAGATGATGGCTTTTGTAAAATCACCATTGTCAAAATCTTTTCTCAAGCACTTGCTCCCTGATGCTGGAAGGATTTGGAGATTTATAAGTAGAGAATAGTGCTACCACTGAGAGATTTTAATTAGTTTTATCACACATTTGCATACTTTTTTACAGTACTTAAAATGCCATAGATATTTTATTTACATCAGAACTCATATTAAATTGGATGTAAAAGGGCATTGAAGTATGATTTAATCATCTCCTATAAAGTTTATTAGCAAGTGCTCTCTTTTTGGGTAAAGAAAATGTCAGTGTTAGGATAGCATTTAATATTTTAAAATATTTTATACTTAATATTCATATTATTTTGTTTAATACTTATCTAATGTGTTCTTAGGTGATTTACCTTTATATTAAATATAAAATGTATTCATACTTAAAGTTTTGTATATCATGACAACATGTTTGTACTTAAGGCTATAACCTTATGAGAGAAGAAAAGCCATCTGTCAGCTTTAAAAGATGATTATTTTCTAAGGTCATGTGTCCATTGTTTTACTTTGTCTGTCATCCATACTTAAAAGACGGTATTTGTAGTTTAAATTGTAGATTTCAACTCACCACCTACACTGCTTCCTTTTTATGTTATTATTTTAACATCAAATTTCATCAGTCTGGCATTCAAGACTCTCTGTTAACTGAGTTCATATGCACTATTGAATAGTTTTATCCCTCATTAATCCCTAAAACAAATTTTCCACTTCAGCCAGTGTGGTTTTCATAGATTTCCTAAAAGTATACCATGTTCATTTGTTCCTGCAGACAGAAACTGATTCAGTCCTTTACCTTAAATATTCCTTTGTTCTCTTTGCCAACTCAAATTCCTAGCCAAGAGTCTTTCACTGAGGAGTATGTTCTTGATAATGGCCATATTTTTTAAAATGTCTTAACAAGCAAAAATTAGTCCAGAGCATTTAAGGTAGTGAGGGATGGTTAACAGAGAAGAATGGGAGACAGATGGGAGAGTAATAAGTCTGGAAACTTATGGAGGATACTGACATCTGATTCAAATATTTAGAAGATTGCTTCATAGAAGAGGAATTACTCATTTTTGCTCTAGATCTAGAGTCTAAAAATAGATTTAGGACTAATCTGGGGGAGTGTTGATGAAGCAGGTATTTGACTCACTTCCATGGAATAAAGTCATAACAATTTGAGCAATTCAATATTCATAATGCAGTACAAAAATGTCCTGAGCACTGCTGGATTGTTAGCGACTGCCAGTTGTCCAAAAATATCCATTTTCCCCTTCTTCCATCATAGAGCTCTCATGTTTTAGATGGCCACAAGGTTGCTCAGCTACAGCTGACATTTATCAGCCATCCTTGCAAGGGCTATAGGTCAGAAGGCATAAATTGAAAAGCATGTAACTGTTCTAGTCCATCAGAATACACAGCCATGTATGGTTTTGCAAGAAAGAAATGAATTACTCTCTAGTTGAGACAGATAGATAGATAGATAGATAGATAGATAGATAGATAGATAGATAGATAGATAGATAGATAGATAGATAAAGATAGGATCTCACTGTGTCACCCAGGCTGGTCGTGAACTTCTAAGCTCAAGAGATCCTCTTGCCTTGGTCTCCCAAAGTGTTAGGATTACAGGCATGAGCCACCATGCCTGACCAAGCCACTCTATTTTTTGAATCTTTTTGTTATGGCAGCTTAGGCCTCTAGCCAATTCACTGATACCATTTATAAGAAAGAAAACTTAGTTACGCCTAATATAAGACTTTCAGCTTCTTTTTTATTCCTCTAACTACACCATAAATATAGTCTTCAAGATAAGTTATTAGTTTTCTATTGCTTTGTAACTAATTTCCACAAACTTAAAACAACATCTGTTTAATAGCTCACAGTTTAGGTAGGTGAGAAATCTGCGCACAGTATAGTTAGGTTCTCTGCTTAGGTATTACGAGACCAAAATTAAGGTGTCAGCTAGGCTGAGCTCTCACCTGGAGCTCAGACTACTTGTCCAAGCACATTCCTGGTATTGGCAGAATTCAATTTCTTGTGGCTACGAGTCTGTTTTCTTGCTGTCTGCCAGCCAGGAGTTTCTTTCGCCTTCTAGGGGACAGTCCAAGGTCCTTTACATATGTCCTCCTTCATCTTCAAGATAGCAGTAGCGTGTTAAATCCCCCTTATTCTTCAAATCTGACTTTCCTTTATGCTATCAAGTAGAGAAAACTCTCTGCCCATAAAGGAAATGGGATAAAATTAGGTCCACCCTGACAATCTTTTTTTTTTTTTTTTTTTTGATGAAGTTGCGCTCTGTCCCCCAGGTAGAATACAGTGGCACAATCTTGGCTTACTGCAGCCTCTTCCTCCCATGTTCATGCGATTCTCCCGCCTCAGCCTCCTGAGTAGCCGGGACTACAGGCATGCACCACCATGCCCGGCTAATTTTTGTATTTTTAGTAAATATGGAATTTTGCCATGTTGGCCAGGCTGGTCTTGAACTCCTGACTTCAGGTGATCTGCCCACCTTGGCCTCCCAAAGTGCTGGGATTACAGGCATGTGACCATCTTTCTTTTGATGAACTCAAAGTCAACTTATTAGTAACCTTAATTACATCAGCAAAATCCCTTTTGCCTTATAAGTACCGTAACCATAGACATGAATGAAATTTCATCATATTCAGTCAGTATAAGAAATCTTGGAGGTACATTTTAGAATTCTGCCTACGACAGCAGGAAAGACATTTACCACCAGCTTGAAATAATGGCTATCTCATTATGTGCTTGATACACCATAAGCCTTAAATATATTTTAGTGCTGAATGTTGCCAAATTTCATTTGATGTTATTATATCAGTACCAAGATAAACAAGATAACATTGACATCGACAAGAGTCAGAATAGATTCTGGAAATATTTTATATTTGATTATATTGTATATAACTTAAAATCTAAATTTTAAAGGATATAGTGTAGACATAAAGATAAGAAATGTAAAAATCCCTACTCATTTTGTATGTATCATTAACCTTTAGGTTAGATTTGTCAAAATATTTCAGCCAGCTAGTTTTAAAACTTAGTAATTACTTTGAGTAACTTAAGAAAACAAAGTACTTGCCTTTTGAGTACATTCTGTTTTTCAGTTATAGGTATATTCCCTAACCAAAGAATAATAACTTGACATCAGACAAGGCAATCTTAAAACAATTTTTCCTGATTATTCATTTGCTCTCTTATTTTAATTTACTTGAAGAAAAATCTCAAACCCTTTCTAAGGGCCTACAGAGCCCCACATGATCTGTTGCCCCACTCAGCTCTGATTTCATCTCCTTTCGCTCACTTTCTAGGCCACTAGCTCCAGCAACGTTAAGAATTCTTCAGGGCCTTTGCACTTGCTGCTTTCTCTGCCTGCAAAGCTCCTTCATTGCTTCAAGTCCCTTTTCAAATGTGTCCTTATAGGTGAGGCTTTCTCTCCACACCTCATCCAAAATAGCAAGCCCTCTGACCACCACACCTTTACCCAACTTTCTGTCATTCCATGCTCTGATCACCACACAACACACTGTACATTCATTTATTGGCTCACTGCCTGTCTTCCTCCACTAGAATGGAGGGAGGCTCCTTGGGAGTAGAGACGTTGTTTTATGCACTGCCGAATCCTCAGCACCTAACCCATACTGACATCCAGTAAATATTGGTGAATGCGTGAGTGTATTTCAGGAAAGGAAAATTATACTTGCAGGAGAATTCATTCACTCTGCAAACTAGCACAAATCTTGTAATATGCAAGAACCCTGTCTTCCTTAACAAAGTAATAGGATGTTAATGGCATTGGAAAAGTAGCACGTTTAACAGAAAAGACAGAATGTACGAAAGAGTATGTCCCTTGGGAAATGTATAAGTTAGATTGGTTCTACATCTTTTATTAAACTTACCGGTGGAAACCTCGGACTTTTCCCACACCCTGCCAGAGAGTTGAAGGGAATACTGTGTTGAAGATAAGAACAGGGACCCACACCACCTACCACTATACTATATCTGCCGTCTTTGTCTCTATCAGTGACGCCATGCTTTAGCAGGATAATTGCAAGTTTTGAAGTCACTTGTCACATTAAACACTTATTAACTGTTTTTAGCATAAGGGTGAAGGTTTTTTTTTTCATTGTTCCTCAAGTATTTTAGTTACATGGTAGGTGTTAACATTTTGCTTTGCTTATCTTTTTTACTTATAAAACTTATATAACCATTGACTATATTGAATAATATGATAATTGAAGAAAAGCCTTTAATTAATAATCAGGGAGATGGTGGCAACTGTAATCATTTCCTTTAAACCCCCATTTTAAAACAAAAAAAAAACTTTTAGTTCCTTATCTGCAGAAGCTTATCCTTTAAAACTTCACTCATTGAAGAACATGGATAAGAAGATCAGCTTATTGTATCTTTTCCTTAATGACCTCCGATTTAGAATCATGCCAGTGACAATGTCTTTAGGACTACACATGCTTAGAAAGGGTGTCTATGAAATAAGGACTAGCCATTTCCTTAAAGCTCTAAAGATTCAGGTGAGGCAGATTAGCTCTTCAAACGTACATTTATGACATACCTGTCCAAAATCAAAATATACCATATCACATAACATATGTGTTCAACAAATATTGAATTTCAAAAGGAAATTCAGTATTTCAGTGAATTCCAGTGCTGTGCTGGAAGCATTCAAGCTGCCTCTACATTCCATCTATGTGATCTTTTGTCATATGTTACTGGGTTTTGTAACTAGAATTTTTGTATTAATGAAAGACTAGACGAAGTCTCTTCCAATGCTAAGACTTTTTGTTTCTATAAGATTATTCATTCATCACTTAGTTGTGAAGGGAAGGCATCGGCAAGTGGGAAGATGAATCATTTGCCTAATATGACTTTGTTTCGCTTTGCTGCTGTTGTTAAAGTAGGAAAAACAATCAAAAGAATATAAATGATTTATCTAAAACATATCTGGGAATACTGTTTTAAATGTCACTAAATTCCAATAAAATGCTAAGAGTAATTTTATGAAAAGTTCCTAAAACTATATATTTAGTATTCTTAGGAAGCATCATTATTGGAGTAAACTGTTGATCACTTGATATTTCACAAATTGAATTTTTAAGGTACTTTTTAAAACTAAGTATCAGTGAAGTCCTTTCTTTAAGGGCCTTAAATCTTACATTTTCCTTATTATTAGCACCAAACACTATAATCATAATTTGTTTTGGTTTAAGTTTTGTATTTGTTAAGACACATAACTAAACAGATAAACCCAATATATCAATGATTTAACATAAGAAAAGCTGTTTTTCTTGCTCTTATCATGGTTTAATATGTGTCCGTGTTGGAGGGTGGGGCTCTGGTTCTGCTCCACACAGTCATCATGGGCCCCTAGTGGTTTTTTCTGTCTAGTGTTACTATCTCCCTCTGGGTCCTCAAAGCCTGTGGTTGAGAGAGTAGAGTAAGAGTCCCACATGGGAGGATTTTTATAGACCAGGCTTAAAATTGGCACACATTATCTTTTGCACTATATTCGATTGACCAGAATGCAGCCAGTTGACCACTCCTAATTTTAAGGGAGGCTGGAAGCCATGGCTCGTATTGCCAAACAGTAGCATTCTTGGCTACCCTCTACCTCTGGTCACCAAATATCTGTTTCACTCTTCCTGCATATAGAAGACATTCACCAAGGAAAACAACCAAAGTCCCATCTGATCACCATATGCAGCTTTAAGTTCGGAATCTCTGAATAGAAGGATATTCTCTGTCAGGTCTGAATGTGGTTCCTTGTAGCCCTGAGAACTAGGAATCTACCTACAGTCTCCCTATACACATCCAACATATAATGGTAGAAATCATGGGGGACACATTTATATTTGTCAATATAAATTCTGAAATCCCCATGCGCATAAAGAGGCCTGAGGAAGGCTCTTAACATGGAGAGTAGGAAAATTGTTTGATTAGAACTTTTCTATCTGGGAAGAATCCTCTTGTTTGTTGTTCTCTGTGGCAACTGGCCCCTTACTTTGAGGATCTATTTCTTATTCATTGTCCTCTATGGCCATGTCTGAAATGGGTGTGAAGGAGCTTGTCCTCCTTGGGGATTGTACATCTTTCATATCCTGCTTCCTACTGCAGTAAGGTCAGGGATCTTAAACAGCTAAGTTCTTTCTCTCAAAAACTCAACAGGCAGTAGGCTTCTGTGTGCCAACGATCACACCCAATGCTCTTGATTTTTTAAAAAATTTTATTTTATTGTGGTAAGAACAGTTAACATGAGATCTACACTCTTAACCAATTTTTAGGCATATAAGACAATATTGTTTAATATAGGAACAATGTTATACAGCAGATCTCAAAAACTTATTCATCTTGTATAATTTAGACTTTATGCCCACTGACTGGAAACACCCCATTTCCCACCCATACCACCAGTGCTTGGCATCCACCATTCTACTTTCTGATTCAATTAGTTTGACTATTTTAGATATCTTACGTAAGTGAAATCATGCAGCATTTGTCCTTCTGTGACTGGTGTACAGCATATTGTCTTAACAAGTTTCATCCATGTTGTCACACACTGCAGGATTTCCTTCTTTTTTCCATCTGAATAATATTCCGTTATATGTATATACCACATCTGTTTTTTAATGCTTGCATTCATTGATGAACATTCAGGTTGCTTCTGTGTCTTGGTTTTGATTATTGTGAATAGTGTCGCAATGAATATGGGAGTGCTAATTTCTCTTTAAGATCCTGCTTTCAGTTCTTTTAGATAAATAGCAAAAACTCAGATTGCTGGATCATATGGTAGGTCTATTTTTAATTTTTTGAGAAATCTCCATATTGTTTTCCACAGTAACTGCACCATTTTGTATTCCCATTAACAGTGTATGAGGGTTCAAATTTCTTCACATCCTCACCAACGCATGTTGACAGTTTTTCTACCAAGTGTCATTGTGTTTTTGATTTTCATTCCCCTGATGTTTAGTAGCAACATCTTTTCATATACCTGTTGGACATTTGTATGTCTTTGGAGAAATGTCTATTCCAGACTTAGTCCAGTTTTAAAATCAGATTATTAGGTTTTTTTTTTTTTTTTGCTATTGTGTTGTAAAAATTCCTTATATATTGGAAACTAACCCCTTATCCGAGATATGATTTGCAGATATTTCCTCTATTCCCATTTACCTGGTTTTGCTTTTGTTTCCTGTGCTTTTGATGTCATACTTATGCAATCATTGACAAAACTAATATCATGAAGCTTTTTCCCTGTTTTTGTCTAGGAGTTTCATAGTTTCATGACTTATGTTTAAGTTTTTAATCCATTTGTATTGATTTGTGTATGTGGGGTAAGATAAGAGTCCAGTTTCATTATTCTGCATGTGAATATACAGTTTTCAAAACTCTATGCTGAAAACTATCCATTCCCTATTTTGTATTCCTGGCACCCTTGTTGAAGGTCATTTTACCACACATGCATGGATTGATTTTCATTCTGTTCCCTTGAACTATATGTCTGTCTTTTCCACAGTGCCATACTGTTTTAATTACTGTAGCTTCATAATATACTTTGAATCAGGAAATGTGATGCCTTCAGCTTTGTTTTTCTTTCTCAAGATTTTTTTTGACTATTCAGGATCATCTGTGGTTCCATATGAATTTTAGTTTTGTTTTCTATCTCTGTAAAAATTATCATTGGAATTTGATAGAGATTTCATTGAATCTGTAGATTACTTTGGGTAGTATGGACATTTTAACAATATTCCATTTTTCAATTCATGAACACAAGATGTCTTTTCATTTATTAGTGTCTTCTTTCTTTCATTAACATTTTATAATTTTCAGTGTACAAGTCTTTATCTTCTTAGTTGAGCTTATTTCTAAGTATTTTAATATTATCTCAAAATTTTAAATGTAGATAATGTAGATACAATTTTTTTCTTCATTTCCTTTTCAGATAGTCCATTGTTAGTGTATAGAAATGCCATTGATTTTGTATGTTGATTTTGTATCCTGCAATGTTACCTGACTTGCTTATTAATTCTAACAGTTTTTTGTGGAACCTTCTGTTTTTTATATATAAGATGACATCATCTGCAAACAGGGCCAATTTTACTTCTCCTTTTCAGATTTGGGTAGCTTTTATTTCCTTTTCTTGTCCAGTTCCTCTGGTTAGGACTTCTAGTCCTATGTTGAATTGAAGTGGTGAGAGTGGGGATCCTATTCCTTATCTTAGAGAAAAGTCTTTCAGTTTTTCACCATTGAGTATGATATTAGTTATGGGATTTTCTTATTTGGCCTTTAGTATGAGGTACTTTTCTTCTCTTTCTAGTTTGTTAGAGAAAATGCAGTTGTGCAACATGCCCAGGAAGAAGAGGAAACACATATCAGTGAGGGGTAGCAATTTCAACCATAACTTCTCTATACACATAAGAAAGCCCTTCCTTCTAAGTATATTGTGAAAAATTAGGAATGTTTTTACTGTATGTTTACTATATCTATTTATTAGGCATTGAGAGATATGTCACAAGTATATCCAAATACCTTTATTCTGGTCTGGCTTCTAGTTGGTTGCTCTGAAGAAATTCAAATCAATCAATCAATCAATCAATCAATCAAATAAAAAACTCTAAGCAGATTGCTGCTAAAATTAGATTGTCTAAAAGTACTCTTTATTTTTTATTTCGTTTATTATTTATTTATTTATTGAGATGAAGTCTTGCTCTGTTGCCCAGACTGGAGTGCATTGGCGTAATCTTGGCTCAGTGCAACTTCCACCTCCCTGATTCAAGCAATTATTCTGCCTCAGCCTCGGACTAGCTAGGATTACAGGCACCCACCACTACACCCAGATAATTTTTGTATTTTTAGTAGAGATGGGGTTTTGCCATGTTGGCTAAAACGAAGACAGGTTGACCATTTTTAGAAATTACATTGAATGCCAATCACCATAGCCTGGGGAAGTGGAAATGGCAAATGCTTACTGTTGTAGAAGTAGTAGCACAGTACTTTTGTGATATTAAGCTTTACATATTTCAGATTAAGTACTTAGTATCATAGTGGATAAGTGTGGGAATAAGGGAGTGGGACATAAAGGGTGTGCAACTTAAGTACTGGTTACTTCATTAGGTTGTATTGTTATTACGAGATGATATATATTCCTTCCTTCAGTTATACATGTATTTTCAGTCAACAAAGATTTCTTAATGACCCAGGAGTTGTGCTCGATATCAGGGATCAGAAATAAACAGCAAGGCCTCAATGTGACAAATGCTATGGCAAAGAATGTTTGGGAGTATAAGGAAAGTGCCTAATAATGTCTGTGAATGGATCAGGGAAGATGTCCAAGCAGCAGTGAAGCTTTAATAAATACTGAAAGAAGACTGGCCATGGTGAGTAGGACACTCAAGACAGAAAGAAAGGGGTGAAGAGGGGCATAGGCATTGGAGAGAGGCTGTGACTTTGAGATGGTGCAAATATTCTATAGATGGGGTGTCTATTGAGAGATGAGTCTGCAGAAATTAGCAAAGAAAATTTTGTATGATAGACCATCTTAGCTTGGGCTGTTTTAACGAAATACTGTAGACTGGGTGGCTTAAACAATAGACATTTATTTCTCACAGTTCCAAAGCCTGGGAAGTCCAAGGTCAAGGTGCCAGCAGATTGGGTTCCTGGTGAGAACCTGCTTCTTGGCTTATAGACAGCCACATTCCTGCTGTGTGCTCACAGGGCCTTTCCTCAGTGCATGAAGAAAGAGAGAGCTCCTGTGTCTCTTTGTCTTATAAGAGACTAATCCCATCAGGAGGGCACAACCCTCATGACCTTATCCAAACCTACTTGCCTCCTAAAGTCCTTACTTCCAAATGCCATCACATTGAAGGCTAGGGTTTCAGCATACGAATTTGGCAGGGGGTTGTGGGGGTATAAACATTCAGTCCATAACACATGCTAAAGAGTTTGAACTTTATTCTAAAATCAGTGAGAAAGAAATGAAGAATTAAAAGCAAGGGAAAAACAGAAAAACAAGCCTAAGATTTTGGAGAATGAATTGAAATAAGGAACAGTAGAAGCATGGAGACAAATAGACCACTGACTTATCTTTTTTCTCAAATTGAATATATGAATAGTCTAAGAAATGTATTATTTCATTACCATGGCCATTTGTGATGTATTTTAATCACATTATAATATAATTGCTTGAAATTATTCCAGTTAATGATAGTAATTAATCTACAAAAGTCATACAACTATTTGTATTGTTATTACTTAGGTTTTAGTTGATAAGGAGATTTTTTTGTTTTTTTTTTTAGGGTCATAATCATTTTTTTCATGCGTATATTCTATGGGATCCAGTTATTTTAATGGTACTTTTTTTGATACTTTCTTATACTTAAGTTTATTTATATAATATTTGTAATTAATTATAGGCTTTTTCCCTTGATTTAACAAAGCCAATAAATCCCCTGAAAATAATAATGACTACTTTTTGCTATATACTTATGTATTATTATTTTTTTAGGGGTAGGGTCTTGCTCTGTTGCCCAGGCTGGAGTGCAGTGGCACAATGAGAGCTCACTGCAGCCACCAACTCCTAGACTCAAACAGTCCTCCTGTCTCAGCCTCCCAGGTAACTGGGACTACAGTTACACCACCATGCCCAGTTAATTTTTTTAAAAAATTTTTTGTAGATACAGGGTTTTACTGGTGTTGTCCAGGCTGGTTTCAAACTCCTGGCCTGAAGAAATTTTCCCGCCGTGGCCTCCCAAAGCATTGGATTACAGGTGGGAGACACTCTGCTTGTCCTATTTATGTATTCTTAAATGATTAGGAAAAACAGATAATTAGAAACTGTTATCTCAGTTGAAATAAATCATTCCACATATGAAATCAGAGATTTGATACCCATTTTAATATGTTTGTAGTTCATTTAAATTTAATTATATTGAGTCAAGTTTTCAGATTGTTAAGTAATTGCATTACTTTGTCTCCATGTTGACTAAGATGAAGAAAAATTGCTAATAGTTATTGAATGTTTATTTTATGGGAGGAACTGTGCTAAGTACTTGATACGTATTATGTAATTAAACCCTCACAATGACCTTAAGGAGGTTCTATACTCGTCTCCATTTCAATGTATGTGCATCTTCTACTTGTGCAACTCCACACAGCTAGTAAGTGCAGGAGCAAAGATTGGAACCCAGGCTTTCTAACTCGGAGGTTGAGCTCTGAACTACCCTGTACCACACTAAACCACCTCTATTACAGATGGAGTGGTCATGAGCCTTCATCCCCCTCAAAAATATAGTAAACAATATCATACTATTTAATTATATTTTTCTATAGGGCACCATTAAGCAATTTTATTTGTTGCAGAAAGAAACCCAGTTTTAGGCTTCTGAATAAGTGCCCAGCTTAGCAAAGGTAATATATTAATAGTAATGTATGTCATTCATACAAGCCAACAAATATTTATTGAACACTTGAGTACCTGCTTTGTGGCAGGTTCTGGGATGCAAAAATGGTCTCTGTCTTCACATTATTTTTGGTCTAATGAAGACAAAAGACACTAAATAACTCATTTTCCCTGTCAAATTCACTGAGCGGGTATAACCAATATTCTGCTATGCTAATGGTACAGAATTAATAACTGCCAAATTGAGATCCATGGCTTCCTTAGTACAGAATCTTGTCTTTCATGGGGGAACCAGAAGATAGATTATGGAAGGGCTGAGCCCAAAAAAAATAGTTTGAGGTAGATGGGACAAGTCGGTTGCTTGGAAAAGATTATGATGGTTAGGCATCACAGTGTAATTAAGAAAATTTGGAATCTAGAATCAAATAGCTCTTGTAATGGATTCTAGAGCTGCCACTGCTTACAAGTTAGGTAACGAGGTCAAGCAGCCTAATCTTTCTGAACAAGTTTACTCATCTGTAAAATACTGAGAATACTAATTTATACATTTGCTTGACAAACATTTATTAGATGCCTCCCATGTGCTAGTTTAACCCAACCTGTAGTGCTATAGTTATAACTAAATAAAATATTGTATTAAAAGCCCAAGGCACATAGTACATATTTAAGAAAGTTCTCTCCCTCCTCAACCCAATGTTTTTTTTGTGTGTGTTTTTGTTTTTGTTGTTGTTGTTTGTTTGTATGTTTGTTTGTTTGTTTGTTTGTTTCATTTACTGGACTTTGTCTTTCAGTTCTGTAAATGAGAAACTCCCTTGCCCAGGAATGGCCAGGCTATGGGAAAAGCTGGTTCATCCCCCATAGTCTTATTAAACTGAATTGAATGGGAATCACACAAAATTCATTGACTCTATGAAGTCATATGAATCATTCTAATAAGAAACATGCTTTTCTAAAAGGAAAATCTGTTTGAAAAGTTGTTTTAGTTAGGGTGCAAGCTAAGCCTCTGGTAACCAGAGACCCAACTTTTATGATAATTTTTGAAGTTATATTTTCTTCCACATGAAGTCCAGAAAGATCTAGAGCTGATGAAATGGTTTTGCTGTCATCACTGTGTGGTTTCCGTCTCTTGTCTAAAGCAACTGCTCCATTTTCACCAGAAGACTCAGAAGTTGCATAGGTCACTTATTCTCATATCCTACCAGGAAGGACGTGGTTACGTGGCCACACCTGTTGCTTGGAGGATAAGATATTCTCTGATGGGAGGACCAGGCATTCTGCTAAAACTCAGAGGCTCTATTCAGTGATAATGAAGGGAAAGCGGGAAGATGTCTGTTGAGGGTTCAACCTGCCACAGAAGAAAAATTAGGATCCATAGTCTCCATGGTGAGAGTGTAAGATGATAAAAATATACTCACATTTGTACAAAATCTCCTGAACAAGGAGAAGCTTTGAATACCAGTGCTGAGCCAGAGTTCTGGGGCCTGTGTTCCCCACAGTAGTGCTTGTGGGTGCAGAATATGGAGTGAAATGTAGTCCAAGAGGAAAAAAGTGGCCTGATTTTTATACGATGGAGAGAATTCCATCAGGACTTAGGAGATGGGTTTGAAGGAAGGCAGCAAGACCAAGCAGAAGGCTCTAAATAATCTAGATAAGGAATGGTGGGGCAATGGTGACAGAGATCATTTCAAGAGATATTTTACCAATTGAACAAAGGTCTTAAGAACAGATGTCAGGTGGGCTAGGCTAAACTGTTGTAGCAAATGGAATTTTAATAATTAGAATCCACAGGACTTAGGAATTTGTTAATGTAGAATGAACTGTGATTATAAATGGACCTCAAAATATTTAATGACTCAAAGGTAATAGTTTATTTTTAACCTACATAAGCATCCAAGGCAGGTGCTTCTGATTGGTGGATGGCTCTCTGTACAGTGGTTTTGGAACTCAGTCTCCTTCGACCTCACATCACTTTTAACTTGTTTTATTTTAAGAACTACATTTTGTTCCTTGTCTTATTTAGCAATGGAAATAATACCATTATTGAATTTATAACAACTCTGAATTGAAAGGTATAAAGCAAAAGAAGTGCTTATGTAGAATAAACAGATTATAGAAACATCCATTAGTGGGAAATGTCTATGTGATTAAAAAAAAAAAAAGAAATATCTTGACCTTTAGCAATATTCAGATTGGGGTTTCAGAAATTTAAACACTTCTCCTCAAGTTTCACTAGTTTTCTACAGATGTAACATTATCTTGCTAGAACCCTGATGATAATTTCCCAGACACACTTAACAAATGATGCTCTGCCCCATTTTTAAAAATTGCATTCATTATTTACCTGAAAGGGATAAAAATGTAATAAATTTTAGAAATGGTTTCTTCAAGTGTATTAATAAAACAGGTTTTGGTGTTCTATGTGGTAGTTTTTAGTTTCCTGGAAAATTCATTTATGTGGAATGGCTTATTCTCTGTCAAAGACATGCAAGAGAGGTCTTATCAGAGACCCTCAGAGAAATTTGGGAAATCCCCTCATTTTAAGGATACAAAACTGCATACCACAGAGCCTGAGTGACTTTTCTAAGATCATAGTGCTTTGTAGACATGTAAACAATAGGCAAAACTAACTCTTTGACTATAGGAGTACTGGGACTACAGAATCCAAATAAGAAGAAAAACCCAGAGTCAGTGCAGTTAATAATACCCAGTGTGACCCACAGATGAAAAGGACTGAAAATGAAGAAAAGCCCATTGAAACTGATGAATTTTCAAAAGTTATTGCTGACACTCAAGGAAACAATTTCAGAAAAGTATTGGGATAGCCAAGAAAAATTTTAAAAAAGGATTGAAGAGGGCATAATACTTTAGGGTCTTTTTTTAAAATATTCTAATTTTTTAAATAGGAAAGTTAAAGTTCCTTTAAAAAATAATTTTTAATTTTTTAGTTTTGATTTTTTGTTAGGATGGCTATATAAACATGGTAGCATATTTCAGCAGAATTCCCAGGAAAAATAGTTTCCTTTGGGTAAAAAAATTTAATAGGACTATATATTTTATCTACAGAGTCATTGCATCAATTACCAGTCATCGAGCGAATTCCTGGAGGAGATGGGAGTAAGGCCCTTTGGAAAAAATGACATCTAGGACAGTTGTTGTAGTTGCTCAATGTCACCAATTAATATACAACTTACATTCAAAATTAAAGCAATCCATATTTTAGTTTACCTAAACTTCCAGAAGTTATCACAAAATTGCATTTAGATACCACTTGCTGTTTATGTCAGATATGAAAGGGAATTTGAATAAGTTATATGTATCTGAAATACATCCATACATAATTATTCAGATTATATTCCCAAATTATTCATGTTGTACTTGGGATACAACAAGAATAATTTCTTCTTGCATGTCTTCAACTCTGCATTTGGGAGAGAAAAGTAAGCCTAAAGGTTACCTGAAATGCCTTCTACTACTCTTCAGGAAATAAATTTACCTAATACCATCCTATGCTACATTTTACCATAGTATTATTTTAAATTAATCTTTGTTTTGTATCATGGTAACTTCATTAACCAGAAATTTTAAATTCATTGGAATATTCATGTTCATTATGGAAAAAATGTTGGTTTACTTTTATTACATGAAGCCACCTGTGATTATAAACCTCTTGCATTTAAATTTTAATATATTTAATTATTTAGCACTATGAAATATTTCCATCCTAGGGCATAACAAGTCTCCAACAAAAAAAAAATGAGGGAATAGGATAGCTTATGGAAATTATTCTAACACACCTATAAGGTACCCTTTTTGAAGAGTTTTAAATCATCAATGTTTTGAATGTCACTATTTTTACAGCCTCTCAAATGTGAAGGACCTTATTCTACAAAGATACCCTCTGTTACAATTGGACAGCAAAGGTAGTTAGCTTTAAATATTTGTAGGAAGATTAGTTATCTTCGGAAGGATCCAGCTTAAATTTTAGCAGTCCCCACAATATTTATGTTCACTGCTTTCTTTCTTTTGTCTTTTTTCTTGTTCCTCCTCCTCCTCCTTCTTGTGATACTGAGTTGCAATTTGGCATTGTTTTTGATGAAGACTTAGCATTATTGAGTAGTTGTCGATTTCCCAAAACATGGGTAGTTGTTTTTGTTTCATTAAGTACTAGGTTTGGAATAAGATTGATGTAAACTTGTTAACGAGGAGACTTATTTATTCTGAGAAGGAAAAGCAAGAGTATCATTTATTGACAGCTGTTTACAGCTTAAATATCTTTAATACTAGTTTAAGGGAAGATAGGCTGCCATCTTGTGTATGCTGTGTTTATTGCTGCATAAAAATGGACACATCCAGACCAGGTTTAGTTGTGTTGTCTTAACTAACATTAAAGGCTTAAAAAATCACACAAAATGGTGAAGTGTCCATCAGTATCCTGCCTTCTAAAAAATAAATAAATATAACATAGCATTAAGAACATGTACTCCTTTGCTACACGAGAAAACATTATAGAAACTGTCTAATTCCTCTTTTTAAAGGAATTTTATCAGCATTTAGAAACAATTGATATTCCCTAGGTTTAGGATACTCTAGAACTTTTGGACCATGGACTTTATAATTACAAAATAATGTTTTTAAAAACAAATTCTGAAGTTAAGGCTATCTGACAAAATGAATATGTGAAAGGTTGCTTTTGAATATGACATCAATAACAATAAAATCTGAATTTTACTGTAAAGCGAATGCTTTCTAGATTCATCTTTCATACTTTTTGATTTGTTTTCATTTCATTTATCATCATAAAAAGTATTTCAATGAAAGTAATGGTCCAGGTAATAACAACAAAGCACACGCTGCCAGAAAATGCCTGGGAACTTCAAAGTCTGCCCTAAAGGCGCCCTAACCTTTGGTTTCAGTAGCAGAACCACAGGCCTCTCTATAATTTGATAATAACTATTGCCATCTTGTGGTTTTCTGCAATATTGCAACAAAACAGCACTAGCATATGAAGTTACTGAATTTTTTTTTAGTATTTTGAACCAACAAACTAAATCTTTTTTGTATAGCATGTTTATTAAAGATTAACCACATACCACATATTAGTGGCTTGGATTTCCTGGGAGTTCTATTACAATAAAATTACTTAAATCCACTGTAAAGTCAATAATAATATAATCTCAAAAAGTGAAATTTCCCTATAATGAAATATAAGAAATTAGCATTTCCCAAAGAGGGGCCCCGGGATTGTTGGTCCTCAAAGATGTACTCAAGAAAAGTAGGCTTCATAGTCACAAAAACCTGGTAAGTGATGCCTGTCAAGCCTCCTTCTTGGAAAGTCATAGTGAACATTCATTTATTTAAGGCCTAGAGAAAATGAATCTATTTAATTTTCTTCTAAACCAGTATTTTCCAAATATACTTGACCATAGAACTCCTTTAAAAAATAAATAATAGCTATTAATGTCATCAAATAATATCTTTCTAAAATATACTTGATAAAAACACTTTCAAACATAGATTAGTGCATTAGCTACAAATATTTCACTGAACCTAAATTAAAAGAACAGTGTCTCCAGTTACCCGTGTTAGAATCACAACAAGCTGAGGACCTTGAACTATTAAGGACTCTCAATCACTAAAAGTCCCCTAAGTTAAGAATTTGAAAATGATTAGAAATTTCTTTTTAAGACTTGGCTATTAAAATTATGAAATTGTAATAACAGCACATAAAAGTCACTAAGTGATGGTTGGAAAGGGAAATGTAGCAAATTTTATCCTATGAAGTCAAAACAAAGCAGAGAAAATAAGATGACTAACTGCCATGAGTTGTTCGCCTGGGTCTGTTTTTCCTGAGCTAATGAAATTTGCTGACATATTTACCACCTTTAAACTAGGTCACCCTGTGACCAAGACCACACATTTATAAAATATTGTACCATCGTAATATGTTTTCAGAAATCCTAACAAGCAGCCTCTGTCTCTCCCTGACACCAGTCTCAAACATCTTTGTGTCTACTGCAGACTAAAAAATATGTCCTTGTATTTTAACTTAACTCTTCAATCTACTCTTGTTAGCTGACAGTTTATTTCTTCAATCCATTGGATATTTACTGCCTCAAATGTCATCACGGATATGACACCAAGCATGAGAAGTATGTTTGGAGACAGCCTAGTGTAGCAGTTAAGTTCAGTTTCCAGCAGCCTAGTTATATAACTTTAGGGAATTTACTCACCTGTTTCATGCTGCAGTTTCTTTAGTTGTGAACTCAGGATAACAATAGAACTCATTGCATTGGCTTGTTAAGTAGTGTGTGATAGCGGATATAATAAGTGTTCAATGAATCTTAGCTGTAGTAATCTAAGTTCCCTTTTATAATGGAAGTGATACCATCAAGACCCAGCAGACCACCCAGCAGGATTCTAGGAACCATCTCTACCCAACCTTCAGGGGGTTTTGACACTTAACCTACACAGTCGATGAGAAAAATGTTTCTGGGAGGGAGCAAGAAGCAAAATGCTTCTCAAAAAGATTAACATCTGAGTGTACAGACCTCTGTGCTAAATTATTAAAAGTTGTATCAGTATTTTTACATAATAGCTAAACTAAATGAAGTAGAAATTGTATACTACCAATAACTGCAGAGAAACTCAATAAGGCCAGATTTTGTGCGATTGCGTTTTTGTAAAAGGATTATTTCTAGTTTTGAGGGGAGCAAAGAAATAGATCATTGTAACATTGTAACAACACTTTGAAATGGGAGAATGCTTTGTGATCATGTGCAAGAAAAAGCACTAGCTGAACTGGCCCTCAGATTTGAGATTGAGTCTGGACCCTGCCACATCCTTATTAACTGAATGATTTGGACCAAGTTATTAACTTTTATTGGTTTTCTCATCTATAAAATGGAGGCAATAGTAGACTCTCTGAGATAGTGGTGATTAAACAAAAGTATGAGAGTTTTATAGAACAGAATAAATACTTGCCAATATTGGTATTATATAATATTGGTATTATATGTAGTATTGGAACAATTGCTTAATACTTTTACACAGTAGTTATATGCCACTGTTTTAAAGAAAAATATGGATGTCTGGGTTTCCTAAATTGCTGAATAGAAGAAACATTGGACTTGGAGTCTGAAAGTCTTAATTTGCCCTCCATTCTTGTCACTTATTAGCTTACCTGTTATGATATTTTGGGCAAGTTACATAAAACCCAGATTGTTCCTCACCTGCAATATAGATTGATATTAATAACATATGCTTTTTCCAATTCAAAGTCAGTATAAGGATTGTTTAATCTGTTTGTGCTGGTATAACAAAATACTTGAGACTGAGTAATCTATAAATACACAGTTACAGATTTCTCATAGTTCTGGAAGCTGGAAGTCCAAGATCAAAGCACCGGCAGGTTCGGTGTCCAGTGAGGGCCTGGTCTCTGCTTCAAAGATATTGTCCTGTTTCTGGGTCCTCTGGAAAGGAAAAATATTGTGTACTCATGTGGCAGAAGAGACAGAAGGGGAAAACATCCCCTGAAATCCTTTTATACGGCATTATTCTATTCATGATAGAGTCCTCATGGCCTTATCATTTCCGAATCACTACCTCTTAATACTGTTACATTGGGGATTTAGTTTCAACATGAATTTTGGAAGGCAAACAAGTGTGCATGAATTTATTGAATAGCAAGGATATATTTGATAGTACTCTGTACACAGATTCACTTATTCATTTACTTGTTTAACAAATACTTATTGAAACTAAGAAGGGTAATATCAGCAAGATGGCAGAATAGGAGGTTATACCCCATGTCCAGTCACAGAAACACTGATAAAAACAACCATCCACATGCACAAATACCTGAGCTCTGCATTCCAGGTGAAAGGTTACACCACACTAGTGTAGTACAGAATTGGGAAAAGGCACAGTAAAGGGCTGGAAGGACAGTTTCACTCAAACTGAATCATTTTCCAAGCCAGAACAGTATGAGGACTGGAGAGCTCTCCTCTGCTCAGAGCTCTCCTGTAGGGAAAAGAGAGTAAAGTGGACATCTGACTTCCCCACAGACCTAGGCTCCAGGCCCACACTAGCACCAGCCAGTTCCAGCAGAAAGAAAAAAAGTGGCATCCAAGAATACTTTACCCAGAAAGTCTTTCCTTCTGAAATGGAGAGATACAGACTTTCTCAGACAAACAAAAGCTGAGCAAGTTCATCACCTAAGCCTGGATTACAAGAAGTGATCGACAGAGTTATTCAAGCAGGAATGAAAGGATGCTTATTAGCCAAACATATGAGAGCATAAAACTCACTAGTAAAGATAAGAATACAGTCAAATCCAGAATTTGACTAATACTTATTATTCTAATACTATAATTGTGGTACATAATCATTTTTAAATTTATTATAAAAGTTCAAAGACAAAATTATTAAAAATAACTATAGCAAAGGATTTACAAAACAACTAGGAAACAATTAATAAAATAGCAATAATAAAGTTTTACCTGCCAAGACCAGCTCGGTCGTGGAGACCCTAACCCAGTGGTGCTAGAGGAATTAAAGACACACACACAGAAATACAGAGTGTGGAGTGGGAATCAGGGGGCTAACAGCTTTCAGAGCTGAGAGCTACTAACAGAGTTTTACCACATATTTATTGACAGCAATAAACCCACAACCTTCAGTGTGAGCATCATGTCCATCACAAGCATGTCACAGTGCTGCAGAGATTTTGTTTATGGCCAGTTTTGGGGCCTGTTCCCAACATTTACCTATCAATAATTACCTTTAACATAAATGGATTAAATTATCCAGTCAAAAGACAGAGTGGCTGAATGGATTAAAAGAGAAAGACCCAACTATGTACCACCTACAGGAGACTTACTTCACCTTTAAGGACACATATAGATTGAAAGCAATGGGATAAAAAGAAAAGATATTCTATTTAAATGGAAACCAAAAGAGAGCGAGGATATCTGTACTTACATGAGACAAGATAAACTTTAAGTAAAACTATAAAAGAAATAAAGATGATCATTATATAATGATAAAGGGGTCAGTTCATTGGAGAGGACATAACAATTGTAAATATATATGTACCCAACATTGGAGCACCTACAAATATAAAGCAAATATTAATAGATCTGAAGGGAGAGGCAGCCTGCAATATAATAAAAGTAGGGGACTTCAGTGCCCTACTCTCAGCAATGGACAGATCATCTAGATAGAAAATCAGTAAGGAAACATCAATCTTAAATTACACTCTAGACCCAATGGACCTAAGAGTCATGGAATATTCTGTTCAGCAGCACATCATTCTCAAGTACACACAAAATATCCTTTAGTTAGAGCATATGTTAGGCCACAAAACAAATTTTAAGAAGTATAGGAAGATTAAAAGCATATCAAGTATCTTTTTTGATCACAGTGATGTGAAGCTAAAAATCAAAAACAACAATATAACCAGTATGGTACTAGCATAAAAGCAGACACACAGGCCAACAGAGCAGAATACAGAGCCCAGAAATAAATCCATCATATGTAGTCAATTAATTTTTGACAAAGATGCCAACAACATACAATGAGGAAAAGAAAGTCTCTTCAATGCATAGTGCAGAAGAACGAAATTTGACCCTTATCTCATACCATATAAAAGTATCAATTCAAAATAGATTAAAGACTCAAATGTAAGACCTGAAAAGGAAAAACTACCAGAAGGAAAGATACAGAAAATGCTCCTTGACATTGATCTTGACAATGATTTTTGGGAGATGATGCCAAAGCACAGGCAATGAAAGCAAAGATAGGTACATGGCAATACATCAGACTGAACTCTTGTACAGCAAAGGAAACAATCAATTAAATAAAAAAAAGCAATCTATGGAAGGGGGAAATATTTGCAAACATACATCTAATAAGGAGCTAATATCTAAACTATGTAAGGAACTACTACAACTCAGTAACAGAAAAACAAATAACTCGATTACCAAAAAAGTGGCAAAGGACCAAAATAGAGATTTTTCCAAAGGAGACATACAAATAGCCAAGAAGCATAAGAAAAGCTTCTCAACATCAGTAATCATCAGGGAAATGCAAATTAAAGCCACACTGAGATATCAAATCACACCTGTTAGGATGGCTATTATTTAAAAAAGAAGAAAACAAGTGTTGGACAGTATCTGGAGAAAATATGACCCTTGTTCACTGTTAATGGGG
>NW_012115488.1:13745310-13745617 GCF_000951035.1 Colobus angolensis palliatus | reverse complement strand
ACACACACACCTCATACATATATATACACACACACACACATATGTGTACACACACACACATACCTCAACTTCTTTATGCACTTGTTGATTGATGGGCATTTGGATTGGTTCCACATTTCTGCAATAGCAAATTGTGGTGCCATAAACATGTGTGTGCAAGTATCTTTTTTGTATAATGACATCTTTTCCTCTGGGTGTATACCCAGTAGTGGGATTGTTGGATTAAATGGTAGTTCTATTGTTAGTTCTTTGAGAAATCTCTATATTGTTTTCCATAGAGATTATTTAAAAAGTAAAAATAAATAAG
>NW_012115488.1:13686427-13744605 GCF_000951035.1 Colobus angolensis palliatus | reverse complement strand
ACATGTGTGTGCAAGTATCTTTTTTGTATAATGACATCTTTTCCTCTGGGTGTATACCCAGTAGTGGGATTGTTGGATTAAATGGTAGTTCTACTTTTAGTTCTTTAAGGAATCTCCACACCATTTTCCACAGTGGTTGTACTAGTTTACATTCCCACTGGCAGTATAGAAGTGTTCCCTTTTTACCACATCCACACCAACATCTTTTTTTTTTTTTTAATTTTAGCCATTCAGGCAGGAGTAAGGTGGTATTGCATTGTGGTTTTCATTTGCATTTCCCTGATTTTTAGTGACATTGACCAGTTTTTCATATGTTTGTTGGTTATTTGTATATCTCTTTTGGGAATTGTCAACCCACAGAGTGGGAGAAAATCTTCACAATTTAGACATCTAACAAAGGACTAATATCCAGAATCTACAATGAACACAAACAAATTAGCAAGAAAAGAAATCACATAAAAAAGTGGGCTAAGGAGGTGAATAGACAATTCTCACATTTTTCTTTAAATCATATAGACTATAGTTATTAATTGTAGCTTCAATGTAGACAAAAGAAAAAGAATGCAGTCAAACTTTTCATAAAGGAGTCAGGCCTTTCATAAAGAATTATTTTCTTATGGTGAAGATTGTTACACACTGGAATGATTTACTTAAGGACATCACTAAGTTACCTTCTCCAGGAATCTTTAACAGCTGCAGAGACTCACTAGGTCAAGATTGGTCTCATTCATCAGCTTCACACAAAGATGAGAAATGATATGTATGTACACATGTGAGGGCTCTTCCTTTTTGTAGGTGTAGCAGAAATAGTGCAGGCATTAGAGTCAAATAGCCTTGGTTGGAATCCTAACTCCATCTCTTGCTAGCTTTGTATCCATGAACAACTTACTTGGCAACTCTGATTTTCTTTCTTCCTTTTTTTTTTTAATTATACTTTATATTCTTGGATACATGATTTGTTACATAGGTATAAATGTGCCATGGTGGTTTGCTGCACCCATCAACCCGTCGTCTACATTAGGTATTTCTCCTAATGCTATCCCTCCCCTTGTCCCCCACACACCAACAGTCCCCAGTGTATGATGCTCCCCTCACTGTGCCCATATGTTTTCATTGTTCAACTCCCACTTATGAGTGAGAACATGCACTGTTTGGTTTTCCATTCCTGTGTTAGTTTACTGAGAATGATGGTTTCCAGCTTCACACATGGCTCTGCAAAGGACATGAACTCATTCTTTTTTATGACTGCATAGTATTCCATGGTGTATATGGGCAATATTTTCTTTATCCAGTCTATCATTGATGGACATTTGGGTTGGTTCCAAATCTTTGCTATTGTGAATAGTGCCACAGTAAACATATGTGTGCATGTGTCTTTATAGTAGAATGATTTATAATCCTTAGGGTATATACCCAGTAATGGGATTGCTGGATCAAATGGTATTTCTAGTTCTAGATTGTTGAGGAATCACCACACTGTCTTCCCCACAATGGTTGAACTAATTTACAATCCCACCACCAGTGTAAATACATTCCTATTTCTCCACATCCTCTCCAGCATCTGTTGTTTCCTGACTTTTTAATGATTGCCATTCTAACGGTCATGAGATGGTATCTCGGGGTTTTGATTTGCATTTCTCTAATGACCAGTGATGATGAACCTTTTTTCATATGTTTGTTGGCCACATAAATGTCTTCTTTTGAAAAGTGTTCATATCCTTTGCCCACTTTTTGATGGAGTTGTTTGTTTTTTCTCTTACATTTGTTTAAGTTCCTTGTAGAGTCTGAACATTAGTCCTTTGTCAGATGGATAGATTACAAAAATTTTCTCCCATTCTGTAGGTTGCCAGTTCACTCTGATGATAGTTTCTTTTGCTGTGCAGAGGCTCCTTAACTTAATTAGATCCCATTTGTTAATTTTGGCTTTTGTTGCCATTGCTTTTGGTGTTTTAGTCATGAAGTCTTTGCCTATGCGTATGTCCTGAATGGTATTGCTTAGGCTTTCTTCTAGGGTTTTTATAGTTTTTGGTCTTACATTTACATCTTTAATCCATCTTGAGTTAATTTTTGTATAAGGTGTAAGGAAGGGGTCCAGTTTCAATTTTCTGCATATGGCTAGTCAGTTTTCCCAACACCATTTATTAAATAGGGAATCCTTTCCCCACTGCTTGTTTTTGTCAGGTTTGTCAAGGATCAGATGGTTGTAGATATGTGGTGTTATTTCAGAGGCCTCTGTCCTGTTTCAGTGGTCTATATATGTTTTGGTATCAGTACCATGCTGTTTTGGTTACTGTAGCCTTGTGGTATAGTTTGAAGTCTGGTAGCATGTTGCCTCCAGTTTTGTTCTTTTTGCTTAGGATTGTTTTGGCTACACCAGCTCTTTTTTGGTTCCATATAAAATTTAAAGTCATTTTTTCTAATTCTCTGAAGAAAGTCAATGGTAGCTTGATGGGAACAGCATTGAATCTGTAAATTACTTTGGGCAGTATGGCCATTTTCATGATATTGAGTCTTCCTATTCATGAACATGGAATGTTTTTCCGTTTGTTTGTGACCTCTCTTATTTCCTTGACCAGTGGTTTGTAGTTCTCTTTGAAGATGCCCTTCACATCCCTTGTAAGTTATATTCCTAGGTATTGTATTCTCTTTGTAGCTATTGTTAATGGGAATTCACTCATGATTTGGTGCTCTGTTTGTTTATTATTGGTGTATAGGAATGCTTGTGATTTTTGCATATTGATTTTGTATGCTGAGACTTTGCTGAAGTTGCATATCAACTTAGGGAGTTTTGGGCTGAGACAATGGGGTTTTCTAAATATACAGTCGTGTCATCTGCAAACAGGTAATTTGACTTCATCTCTTCCTATTTAAATACCTTTATTTCTCTCTCTTGCCTAATTGCCCTGGCCAGAACTTTCAGTACTGTATTGAATAGGAGTGGTGGGAGAGGGCATCCTTGGTCTTGTGCCAGTTTTCAAATGGAATGCTTCCGGCTTTTGCCCATTCAGTATGATATTGGTTGTGGGTTTCTCATAAGTAGCTCTTATTTTGAAATACATTCCATCAATACCTAGTTTATTGAGTGTTTTTAGCATGAGGGGGTGTTGGATTTTATTGAAGGCCTTTTCTGCATCTGTTGAGATAATCATGTAGTGTTTTTTCATTGGTTCTGTTTATGTGATGGATTATGTTTATTGATTTGTGTCTGTTGAACCAGCCTTGCATCCCAGGGATGAAACCGACTTGATCGTGGTGGATAAGCTTTTTAATGTGTTGCTGGATTTGGTTTGCCAGTAGTTTACTTAGGATTTTCACATCGATGTTCATCAGGGAGATTGGCCTGAAATTTCCTTTTTTTGTTGTGTCTCTGCCAGATTTTGGTATCAGGATGATGCTGGCCTCATAAAATGAGTTAGGGAGGATTCCCTCTTTTTCTGTTGTTTGGAATAGTTTCAGAAGGAATGATACCAGCTCCTCTTTGTACCTCTGGTAGAATTCGGCTATGAATCCATCTGGTCCTGGACTTTGTTTCTTTGGTAGGCTATTAATTACTGCCTCAATTTCAGAACTTGTTATTCGTCTATTCAGGGATTCAATTTCTTCTTGGTTTAGTCTTGGGAGGGTATATGTGTCCAGGAATTTATCCATTTCTTCTAGATTTTCTAATTTATTTGCATAGAGATGTTTATAGTATTCTCTGATGGTAGTTTGTATTTCTGTGGGATATCAGTGGTGATATTGCTTTTATCATTTTTTATTGCATCTATTTGATTCTTCTCTCTTTTCTTCTTTATTAGCCTGGCTAGCGGTCTGTTTTGTTAATCTGTTCAAAGACCAGATCCTGGATTCATTGATTTTTTTTATGTCTCTATCTCCTTCAATTCTGCTCTGGTCTTAGTTATTTCCTGTCTTCTGCTAGCTTTTGAATTTGTTTGCTCTTGCCTCTCTAGCTCTTTTAATTGTGATGTTAGGGTGTCAATTTTAGATCTTTCCAGCTTTCTCCTGTGGGCATTTAGTACTATAAATTTCCCCCTAAACACTGCTTTAGCTGCATCCCAGATATTCTGTTACATTATGTCTTTGTTCTCATTGTTTCAAAGAACTTATTTATTTCTGCCCTAATTTTGTTATTTACCCAGTAGTCATTCAGGAGCAGGTTGTTCAGTTTCCATGTAGCTGTGCAGTTTTGAGTGAGTTTCTGAATCCTGAGTTCTAATTTGATTGCACTGTGGTCTAAGAGACTGTTTGTTATGATTTCTGTTCTTTTGCGTTTGCTGAGGAGTGTTTTACTTCCAATTATGTGGTCAATTTCAGAAGAAATGCTATGTGGTGCTGAGAATAATGTATATTTTGATGATTTGAGGTGGAGAGTTCTGTAGATGTCTATTAGGTCTGCTTGGTCTACAGCTGAGTTCAAGTCCTGAATATCCTTGTTAATTTTCTGTCTTGTTCATCTGTCTAATATTGACAGTGGGGTGTAAAAGTCTGCCACTATTATTGTGTGGGAGTCTAAGTCTTTTTGTATGTCTCTAAGAACTTGCTTTATGAATCTGGGTGCTCCTGTGTTGGGTGCATATATATTGAGGATAGTTAGCTTTTCTTGTTGCATTGATCTGTTTACCATTGTGTAATGCCCTTCTTTCTCTTTTTTTTTAATCTTCATTGGTTTAAAAATCTGTTTTATCAGAGATTAGGATTGCAACCCCTGCTTTTTTTCCCCCCATTTTCTTGGTAAATCTTCTTCCATCTCTTTATTTTGAGCCTGTGTGTGTCTTTGCACATAAGATATGTCTCCTGAATACACCAATGGGTCTTGACTCTTTATCCAATTTGTTAGTCTGTGCCTTTTAATTGGGGCATTTAGCCCATTTACATTTAAGGTTAATATTATTATGTGTAAATTTGATCCTGTCATTATGATGCTAGCTGGTTATTTCATCCATTAGTTGATGCAGTTTCTTCATAGTGTCAATAGTCTTTACATCTCGGTTTGTTTTTGCGGAGGCTGATACCGGTTTTTCCTTTCCGTATTTAGTGCTTCTTTTTCTGGGTTGAAAATTATTTTCTTTAAGAATGTTGAATATTGGCCCCCAGTCTCTTCTGGCTTGTAGGATTTCTGCAGGGAGATCCACTGTTAGTCTGATGGGTTTCCCTTTGTAGGCCGCCTGACCTTTCTCTCTGGTTGCCCTTAACATTTTTTCTTTCATTTCAACCTTGGTGAATCTGATGATTATGTGTCTTGGGGTTGCTCTTCGCGAGGAGTATCTTTGCAGTGTTCTCTGTATTTCCTGAATTTGAATGTTGGCCTGTCTTGCTAGGTTGGGGAAGTTCTCCTGGATAATATCCTAAAGTGTGTTTTCCAACTTGGTTCCATTCTCCCTGTCACTTTCAGGTACACCAATCAAACATAGGTTTAGTCTCTTCACAGAGTCCCATATTTCTTAGAGGCTTTGTTCATTCCTTTTCATTCTTTTTTCTGTAATCTTGTCTTCACTCTTTATTTCATTAAGTTGATCTTCAATCTCTGATATCTTTTCTTCTGCTTGATCGGTTTGGCTATTGATATTTGTGTATGTTTCATGAAGTTCTCATGCTGTGTATTTCAGCTCCATCAGGTCATTTATGTTCTTCTCTGAACTGGTTATTCTGTTTAGTAGTTCCTCTAACCTTTTATAAAGGTTCTTAGCTTCCTTGCATTGGGTTCCCACATGCTACTTTAGCTCAGAGGAGTTTATTATTACCCACCTTTTGAAGCCTACTTCTCTCAATTCGTCAAACTCATTCTCCATCTAGTTTTGTTCCCTTGCTGGCAAGGAGTTGTGATCCTTTGGAGGAGAAGAGGCATTCTGGTTTTTTGGAACTTTCAGTCTTTTTGCAGTTTTTTTTTTTTTTTTTTTCTTCATCTTTGTGGATTTATCTACCTTTGGTCTTTGCTGTTGATGACCTTTGGATGGAATTTTCCATGGTCGTCCTTTTTGTTGATGTTGATGCTATTCATTTCTGTTTGTTAGTTTTCTTCTAAAATAGTCAGGCCCCTCTTCTGCAATTCAACTGGAGTTTCCTGGGGAATCCACTCCAGACTCTGTTTGCCTGGGTATCATCAGCAGAGGCTGCAGAACAGCAAAGATTGCTGCCTGCTCCTTCCTTTAGAAGCTTCATCTCAGAGGGGCACCCGCCAGATACTAGCCAGAGCTCTCCTGTATGAGGTGTCTGTTGATCCCTGCTGGGAGGTGTCTCCCTGTCAGGAAGCACGGGGCTCAGGGACCCACTTGACAAGGCAGACTGTCCCTTAGGATACCTTGAGCTCTGTGCTGGGAGATTTGCTGCTCTCTTCAGAGCCAGCAGGTAGGAACGTTTACGTCTGCTGAAGCTGCATCCACAGCCGCCCCTTCACACAGGTGCTCTGTCCCAGGGAGATGGGAGTTTTATCTCTAAACCCTTGATTGAGGCTGATGCCTTTCTTTTAGAGATGCCCCACACAGAGAGGAGGAATGTAGAGAGGCAGTCTGGCTACAGTGGCTCTGCTGAGCTGCAGTGGGCTCTGCCCAGTCCGAACTTTCTGCATCTTTGTTTACACTGTGAGGGGACAACGGCTTACCCAAGCCTCAGTAATGGCGGACGCCCCTCCCCCCACCAAGCTGCGCCTCCCAGGTTGACTTCAGACTGCTGTGCTAGCAGTGAGAATTCAAGGCAGTAGATCTTAGCTCTCTGGGCTCCAGAGGGGTGGGATCCACTGAGCAAGACCACTTGGCAGCCTGGCTTTAGCCCCCTTACCAGGGGAGTGAACAGTCTTGCTGGCATACCAGGTGCCACTGGGGTATGGATAAAAAAACTCCTGCAGCTAGCTCGGTGTCTTCCCAAACGGCTGCCCGGTTTTGTGCTTGAAACCGGAGGCCTTGTGGCATAGGCAACTGAGGGAATTTCCTGCTCTGTGGGTTATGAAGACCATGGGAAAAGCATAGTACCAGGGCCAGACAGCACAGTCCCTCATGGCATGGTCCCTCATGGCTTTCCAGGGCTATGGGAAAGAGTTCCCTGAACCCTTGAGCTTCCTGGGTGAGGCGATGATGCCCCACCCTGCTTCTGCTCACCCTCTGTGGGCTGCAACCCACTGTCTAATCAGTCCCAGTGAGATGTACCAGGTACCTCACTTGGAAATGCAGAAATCACCTGCCTTCTGAATTGGTCTCACTGGGAGCTGCAGACTGGAGCTGTTCCTATTTGGCTATCTTGCCTAGGAATCAACACTGATTTTCTTTATCATTATAGGGAGTTTAGAAGGTGTCAAAGGATAATACAAAGAATCCAGTTCACTGATTAAACATGTGTTCCCCTTTCTCCCGATGTCTTTCTCTGAGACCTCTGCCCCTTCCTAACATACTAAAATTGAAAATTCTGAGTAAGAAAAAATATGGGACCAAGGATGAAGTGAAGCCCACTTTAACACGCATCTTTTCCTAAGCCCATTAGACTAGTATAAACTTTTAGCAGCATATATATGTTTTTAAAACTATTTAAATCAGCGAAGATTATTAAACATCTTTTTATAGTTGACCAGATGATATCAAGAGAAATATCAATCTCTATGATTTATAACTTTAATTAAATTTACACATTCAACATGCAATAGAGTGTGATTTTAAAAAATAGATTTTGGGAGACAAGTGCAGTTGTGTTACATGGATATACTGCATAGTGATAAAGTCTGGGCTTTTAGAATACCCATCACTCAAGTCATATACATTGTACCAAATAGGTGGTATTTCATCCTTCATCCCTCTCCCATCTTCCTACCTTTTGGAATCTCCAATGCCTATTTTTCCATTCTTTGTCTTCATGTGTACCAATTGTTTAGCTCCCACTTGTAAAAGAGAACATGCAGTTTTTGACTTTCTTTCTCTGAGTCATTTCAGTTAGAGTAATGGACTCCAGTTCCATCCATGTTGCTGCTAAGGACATGATTTCTTTCTCATGGCTGAGTAGTACTCCATGGCATGCATATATATATATCAAATTTTAACCCGATGGTTTGTTGATTCCATGACTTTGCTATTGTGAAAAGTGCTGTGATAAACATCTGAGTCAGCTGTCTTTTTGATAAAATGATTTCTTTTCCTTTGGGTACATGCCCACTAGTGGGATTGCTGGAATAGACTGTTTTTAACTACCAGGACAAGGCTACAGGATTAAGATCAGAAGATAAAATAACAATAATAATAATTATTATTATTATTTATCACTTCAATATATAATAAAAAATTCATAAGAAAACACTTAACTCTGATTTTTCCATAGATAATTTTCATTTAACTTTTCTTCCTTTAAATACTTTTTTGTTGTTTCAATGAGTGGTTCTCTTGCTTCCAAACCAAGGCATGATTAACATGGATCAATCTGTGTCTATTTAACAGGGACGAGTGATCCATATGTGAAGTTTAAAATTGGAGGAAAAGAAGTTTTTAGAAGTAAGATAATACACAAGAACCTCAACCCTGTGTGGGAAGAAAAAGCTTGCATTCTGGTTGATCATCTTAGGGAGCCATTGTATATAAAGGTGAGACATTTATTTGTTTTTTTCTGATAGAAACTGATGTGGAAATCCCTATTTACTGGGTTTTATCATGTTTCCTTGTCTGATGAGAGTTTTCACCAGAGATGTGTTCTGCTATTCACCACTCCAATCTATTGATCATATGATAGAAGTGAGATAGAGGGAAGGAGGAGCTAGCAGGGGCATTTTTCTCCAGGACAATTCTCTTGCCAGTCATTTAGAAAGATTATGAAGTATATTCCTTGTGCTTGGTATTGCCAACTGATTTAGTGCACTTTGGGAGCATATGAAAATAAGTTTCCATATAAGCTAACAGAAAGGAGAGCTTACACAGAACCCAGTCTTTCTGTTTACAAATTGTATTATTTAAGATCTGCCATTTCTGGTTGCAAGCAAAATGCTTTACTTGGAACATGAGAAGGGTGAAGGTGATGGGGGAGAAAAATTCCTATCTCTATTAGATTACCAAAAATGGGGGGTGGGGGTAGGGAGACTTTCCTCTCATTTGATGTGATTAAAAGAAAGAGAAGAACTTGAGGAACTGCAACTTAGTTCCTATTCTGAGCCCTATTCCTTATTTTATTTTCATGCCCAACTTTTCTTTAATTCGTATCTCTAGGTGCTTACATTCTTTTTTGCTCCTAGGCTCTGACTGTTCATTCAGTGACCAGACCTTTTTCTACTTTTACCATAACAGCACATATCCCACCCTTTTCCCTAAGTTGTTACTACTGGCACATGAGCCAGAAATCTCATCTTTCAGCAATCACTAGGCATACTTCTTCCCCTCATATCATCATTGTATTACCTCTAGTTGTTTCTGTCCTTCACAGAAAGGAACAAGAAATAATCAAGTTGTTACTGAAATTATGAGAGGATAGTTTATAAGAAGGTTGGAAGGAGAATCTCCTAAGTATACAGTTAATAATTTTCTATAAGTCATTAGAGGGAAAATAGACACACACTTGCATAATAAATTGTTTCCATTGGACATTGGCTAAAGAAAATCTATTAAATAGCTTTTTTTTTCTTTTTGAGAGAGAGAGTCTCACTGTCGCCCAAGCTGGAGTACAGTGGCACGATCTTGGCTCACTGCAACCTCCATCTCCTGGGTTCAAGCCATTCCCTTGCCTCAGCCTCCTCAGTAGCTGGGATTACAGGTGCTCACCACCATGCCTAGTTTTTGTAATTTTAGTAGAGACAGCATTTCACCATGCTGGCCAGGCTGGTCTTGAACTCCTGACCTCAAGTGATCTGCACGCCTTGGCCTCCCAAAGTGCTGGGATTACAGGCGTGAGCCACCGTGCCCGGCCATAAATGGTATTATTGAACTGTCTTTAACTACATAATATGGGATGACACCATAATGTTAATATGACAGTGTGCATAGCCAACCCTTCTCCCACAAAAGGGAAGACCTTTATGGTCAGAGATGTTTCTTCGCTGCTCCTCACTTCTAGAGAGAAAGAAATATCCACATGAGAAAAAAGGAGTTATCTTTGTAATAAAGAGCTGAGATAGGCAATGTAAAAGGAATAAGGAAAAGACAAGTGGCCCGTGAAGGAAGTATTATTTCTTGGGTGGGGATGTGGGGGATCCGGAGACATGGGTTAGAGCAATGGCAGTTATGAAGAAAATGATCAGGAAAGAAAGCAGGTGTTAATAAGGACAGCAACAGGTTGTTTGGATCTCATTAATGTTGTTGTAGTGCAAAATCATGAGAAGAAAGAAGTTTATTTTTAATTACTTCTACTTTGGATCTATCTTTCATTAGTGGGATATTACTCCATGAAAGAACCATGTGGCTGTCCTGTCTTTGAAAGGGTTACATATTAACTTCCCCAAATTATGGTAGATATTGGTCAGGTGCTTTTGTTATTCTCTTGTGCTCAAGAATAAGTATTCATCTATGTAGAAATCCAAATGGCAAAATGCATTTTTCAAAAGGAATGTCTTACTAGGCTCAAAAAGAAATAAACAAAAAACTGAAGTGTACGAAAAAGGAATGGTGGTGTTCTGACTTATAAGTGAGAGCTACATAATGTGCACACATGGGCATAGACAGTGGAATGATAAACACTGGACTTGGAAGGATGAGGGGGTAGCAAGGGGCTAGATGATGAAAAATTCCTTAATGGGTACAGTGTATGTTACTCAAATGATGGATACCCTGAAAATCCTGATTTGACTGCTATGCACAATCTACACATGGAACACAACTACATTTGCACCCCATAAATTTATACATTTTTTTTTTTGACAGAGTCTCGCTCTGTCACCCAGGCTGGAGTGCAGTGGCACAATCTTGGCTCACTGCAAACTCCATCTCCTGGGTTCACGCCATTCTCCTGCCTCAGCCTCCTGAGTAGCTGGGACTACAGGCACCTGCCACCACGCCTGGCTATTTTTTTTGTATTTTTTAGTAGAGAAGGAGTTTCACCGTGTTAACCAGGATGATCTCAATCTCCTGACCTCGTGGTCCGCCCACCTTGGCCTCCCAAAGTGCTGGGATTACAGGTGCGAGCCACCGTGCCCAGCCAAAATTGTGTGAATTGTGGCAGAAATGGTCTTGACTTGAGAACAAGAATATACACGTATGTGTTTATATGTATAAATATACAGTATAGGTGTATATATGTATGTATCTATACATGTACTGTATATATATAGTCTACATATATACAGTACAAATACATATACTATAAATGTACATATGCTGTAAATGAAGACAGCAACACTGTATGCAGGTCAGAAGGCTTGGCTAATGGCACACTATGAGTAAAGAAGCTAAGACAGAAAGCCCAAAGGTTGTTGAACTTTTTTTCAAATCACTTTGAGCTTTCAGTATATAAGATTATGTAGCCACAATTTAACTTCTACCATACAGAAGAGGATACACAGTCATTTTTAAATATTTTAATACTTTTACTTACATTTTTACATTGTTACTTTTTACATTTCTATATAAGAAAGACAAGTTAAATAGGAATCATACAAGTCTCTGAGACACTAGTACACATATAAAATGATGTTACTTTATTATATGCAATACTTTATAATATTTTTAAAGTATTAAATATGCTTTTTAAATGCTTTCCTATTTTTTTCAGTTGATTTTCATTTTCTGTAAAATGCCTACGGCTTTTCTTAGAAGAAAATCTCTAACTTTTTGCTTTATTTTTTCCATTATTTGTGTTCCATTTTTTGCCTAATCTTGAAGGAAGAATCAAGTAAGGTACCTTGGTGGAAATAATATTTGAAGTTAATTAGAATTTCATAAAAATTGCATCATTTTTATTGTCTCTGTGCAGGCCTGTGTGTTTGACTGACTGAGTTCTGACATGATGCCTACATCCTCCACAACAGATTATTACTTACTTGCCCAAAATATTTTTTAGGGACTAATCAATGCTGTAGTGACTCAGAGTATGAAATGCATCTGTGAACTAGATAATTAGAACACATTAAGTATACAACCCTCCTATCTATAGTTAGAGGAAAAAGAAGAGTCCATCAGCAGCCTGTAATCTGATTTCTATCAATGTAAAAATTGCCAAGGAAAACAAAATTCAATTCTGAGCCAAGGTTATAAAAGTGCATTCAAGTTGAAGTGCTTGTACCTTTTCTAGTAAAAACATTGTATTTTTAAAAAATCTTGGAACTGTCATTTAAAAAAAAAAACTACACAAAATAAAAATATTCTTTGCAATTGGTTGGAATTTATGTAACTTTTAATTTGAATGAAAAGAACATATTCTGTACAGGTGAGAACAAGGCTTGGAGAAATAGCTATGCAATCTATATATAATAAGATAAGAATAGAAGCTTGGAGTTAAAATGCAGTGCTTTTAATTGAGACAGGAGCCACTTTAGTCTGCCCTGTATTCACAGTGATGCTCTAACACACATCTAATAGGATAAATTTGACACCCATTTCAGTTGAATTCAAATTCTCCATTGTTATTTCATTGACATTATTATCCCTGGTTCACAGTGAACACCAGAATTACAGTAGAAGAGATAAAAGTAACATAAAAGGGAATCTATTTATGTAAATTGTTGTTTGTTTGGCCTAATCATGAGTTGGAGATTGGAGTATTAATTGGGAGCACTCTTCTAAAAAATAGAAACGTTTAGATAGATTAGAAGAATAATTGTATGGGACCACGTAACTGTTTCTAAGATGGTCATTTTAACAAATTGGACATTTCCTTAAATAATTCATTTCTTTTATTATTTTTTATTATTATACTTTATGTTCTAGGGTACATGTGCACAATGTGCAGTTTTGTTATATATGTATACATGTGCCATGTTGGTGTGCTGCACCCATCAACTCATCATTTACATTAGGTGTATCTCCTAATGCTATCCCTCCCCCCTCCCCCCACCCCACAACAGGCCCCAGTGTGTGATGTTCCCCTTACTGTGTCCAAGTGTTCTCATTGTTCAATTCCCACCTATGAGAGAGAACATGCAGTGTTTGGTTTTCTGTTCTTCTGATAGTTTGCTGAGAATGATGGTTTCCAGCTGCATCCATGTCCCTACAAAGGACACGAACTCATCCTTTTTTATGGCTGCATAGTATTCCATGGTGTATATGTGCCAAATTTTCTTAATCCAGTCTGTCACTGATGGACATTTGGGTTGATTCCAAGTCTTTGCCATTGTGAATAGTGCTGCAATAAACATACATGTGCATGTGTCTTTATAGCAGCATGATTTATAATCCTTTGGGTATATACCCAGTAATGGGATGGCTGGGTCAAAGGGTTCTTCTAGTTCTAGATCCTTGAGGAATCACCACACTGTCTTCCACAATGGTTGAACTAGTTTACAATCCCACCAACAGTGTAAAAGTGTTCCTATTTCTCCACATCCTCTCCAGCACCTGTTGTTTTCTGACTTTTTAATGATTCATTTCTATCCAAGCTTAAGAGTTAAAGTTGAAAATGTTACTCTAAGCTCTGTTTAAGTTAAGGACCACATTACTGTCCTGTCCAAAATTATTTGTCAGTAGCTTATAAGGGCACTTTAAAAATGTCACATACCAATGATTCTCATCCCTGGTTGTACACCAGAGTTATTCATAAAGGTTTAAAGAATCTAGAGGTACAAGTTTCACTTGCTAAGACTCTGATTCAGGACCTCCGAAGTAGAGTCCAAGCTTCTGTATTTTTAAAACACCTCAATAGGTTATTCTGAGGCACAGGTAGGGAGCCACTTTTCTGGACATTTAAATGGAAACAACTGCCAGGAGGTCCAGAGTGGCATGCTTCTTTATTCAAGTCTAGTGGGGAAGTGTGAGCTGCTTTGTCCCAATATTCCCAGCAAAGTACTGAATCCATTCCAGATGGGCCAGCTCATATCACATGCCTATTTACTGGCCAAAGATATGGAAATGGCTTAATGGCTAGCAAAGGTTGCCTTTATTTTTAAAGGCAATGGTGAAGTCAGTGTCTATTGAACCATATGGATCTTCAAAGAGAAAAATTGGGAGCTCATAGAAAAGGTAAAAAGGGATATATGTTGGGAAAATCCTCAACTAATATCCCTAACAGAGAACCCAAACTAGGGTTCATTAGGATCTTAGGGGAGCTATTGAGGCAGTAATGATGAGGAAGCTCTGATGAGAACTGGAGAGGCAGAAATAGGATTAGGCTATATCATTTACCTTTGGTATAGTTAACTACTTCCTCTATCTTAACATTCTTTCTTCAGTTTGTTTTCAGGATACGGCTCTCCTGGTCTTCCTGCTCCCTCAGTAGCTGTTGCTTCTCAGTCTCCTCTCTGGATCCTTCTCCCAGACTTTAAAATATGTTAGTAGGCTCCATGGCCTAAGCCTGAACTAATGTTCCAGTACTCTTCTCTTGCTTACTACTTTCAGCCTCACTGACCCCTGGCCAGTTACCTCAGTGCCTTTCTATTTCCTGTTCCCTCCTTGTGGAAGACACTTTCCTCTTCACGGAATGCACTTTCCTATTCACTCATTATGAAACACACTTTTCCCATCATGGGGAAATACCTCCCACTCTGACTGTCCTTTCTGAACATCATGTATAAATAGTAGTTCCCATCACTCTAGTACTCTGAAATAATTTTCTCCTTAGCACTTATCACTATTACTTGGCATATGTATTTCTTTATTGCCTATCTCTCACCACCCCATATGTAAGCTCCAAGAAATCAAAGACTCACTGTTTTGATCACTGCTGTATTTCAAATGCCTAGAACAGTACCTGGAACATTGTGGGTGCTCACCAAATATTTTTCAAATAAATGCATTAATAAATGCATGAATCATTTTGAACTGCCAAATTAAAACTTCCCAGAAGCCATAATTACCTATAGACATTTCTTCAGTCATTTGAGCTAGAAATTGAAGCCAGTTGAGTTTTCTATTAAAAACAAAAGCAAAAGCATTTTAACTGGTACACTTCCCAGTGGATTTTCCGTAAACAGTAAGGTGAATTTGTTGTTTAAAATTAAATATTTATTGTTCTAAACTCACTTGAGAATGCAGAAGATGTTACCAAGTCCCAAGCAACTTCTACCTGCTATCTAATGTTTCCAACTAATGATGTGAAGGCTCCATGAAAGAAAGAATCTCATCTAAATCATTCATGTTTTAATTCTCAGTGCTTCTCTTAGAGTGAGTGCCTAAGATATATTTGTGAAATTTAAACACACTCTGTTTATGACACTTGATACAACAAGATTTGAATATTGTGTCTTACTAACCCTAGGATTTGGGGAGAAAACAACATGTGCTTTTTCAGCTTTGGATTCATTATCTGAAAAATAGAAACAACAATACCTTGTTAACTGGGTTGTGCCTAGTAAATATTGAATAAACATTAATAAGCATTAACTGTGCTTGTTGTTAGTGCAGTGGGAGTACCTTTTCCTATTTTATATCTCTCCTATGCTCTGTATTTCTGAAGCTCACCTAGAGCGATGCTCCCTCTGACAAATAAATAGTATGTAGAGCTTGGAACCAAGTAGCATAGCTAATAATTTCATTAATGCATGGATTCTAGTGTTTCCTTTTCTTCCCATGTTTATGCCTTTGCAGATTAATAGGAATTGAGAGCTAAAGTACACATCTAGCAGTCGGATAATAGGAAAGACTCTCACTATGAGAGTGAAAAGACGTTGAATGTTGAATCGCCCAGTTGGGCTGTCTGCACTAATAAATTCACTGGATTCACAGCTCTCCACCTCATATGTGTGGGTGAACCTCAGATGATCTCACTGATTATATGCCACCTATTTTCTCTCCCAAGACTTTAAGCCTAAGGGTGATATGATTAGATAAGATTCCACAAGAGAAATTTCTCCAATGTTTTGGTGTAAATTGTATGTTGTAAAATACACTGCTGCAGCCACTTGCAAATACAGAGATGTCAGTTGCCTAAGATGTGCAATACATGCATGTGCTATGCCACTGAGCAGATGACTAATGCTCAGAAGTGTAATTGATCAAGGAGAATATTTATTGTAGGAGTGCTGAGCTTTCTACAATAAATGCACTCTTGAAAGGTTGTATGTAAATCAAATGACTGCAAATTGAATAATTTAAAAGGCATTAGGGGAGCTTATTACTTAAATAAATCCCCATGTGACTCTTCAAATCTAAGAATCCTTTTGTAATGCAAAGTATTTATCTTTTTATTTAATTATCAATTTTTTACATATTAAGTTTTCTTAAATTGAAGTACACCTGTAATACGGAAGAAACAACAACAACAACAACAGCAACAAAAACCCAGCAACTGATTCAGGGCTGCTCTGCTTTGAGCTTTCTAACTGTTGTGCCAAGAATTGAGCATAGAAGTGCGGGGCTATCGATTCAGCTTCATGGATTCTCACATTCTGGAGCAGCCAAAGGCCTGGGTCATCCATTCAAGAACAGATTTATCTGGTTATGCTCAATTACTCCAGTGTTCAATACAAATGTTTTCTGTCTGAAAAGGTCAGGAAGTGACAGCTCTACATTTCATCTGGTAGCATTTTTTTTTTTTTTCATTGTGAAGGGTTTCCCTGATCTTCCTTACTTACTTCTTCACTTTCTTTTCATTGTCTCTTATTTTCCTTAAAGCACTTATCAGAATTTGTAACTGTGTATCACCCATGCACTTCCTTGTTTAATGTCTGTCTCCCTCACTAAACTGTAAGCATTGAGAATGGCAGTTATGCTTACCACTGTTTACTCAGTTGCTAGCATATTGCCTGGCACATAATAAGTACTTAGTATTGGCTGAGGGAATGAACAAGTGACAAAATTAATAGATGGATGGAAGTTAGCCAGTTCCCATTCACTTAGCATCCTTTGGAAATGGTCCTAACTTGTCTAGCTCTGAACTATCCCTCCAGCATCCTTCCATTCTCTGTCTCTCCCCATTTACTTCAACCCCACTCGTTTCTTGCTGATCACAACTGATGTGTGAAACACGTCAGTCCCTCTCCTGGGCTTGCCATTTCCTTCAGCTGAAGGGCTCTTGCTCATACTAGCATAGCATACTCCTTCCCATTATTTGGGTGTCTACACAAATATCCTTCCTCAGAGAGGAGTTCCTGGTCTCCTCATCTAAAATAGCAGCTCCCCACACACCTCTTAGACATTTATTTGCTCCATGGCACTTATAACTGAACTGTATTTAGGTGTTTATAGGCCATCTCAGACCCTCCATGTAGAATCCAAGAGGTCAGAGACATTGTCTGTCTGTCTTACCACAGAGTGAATAAGAACCACACAAGACACAGAGAAAATACTGAATAGAGAGTATTGACAAAAGGAAGAAGTGCATTATCTCTTTCTTTTCCTTTCATTTTAGTTTTGTTGTTGTTAGTCATATTCATATTATCCCCCAGTAATTGTTTGTGACAATAAAACTTTATTTTAACTTAACCTTAGTAAAACTTTATCAAGTACATTCATCGTAGTATCTTTTTACTTATTTGTATGTTTAAAGTGGCATTGTCCTATATCACAAAATGTATCTTTAATGGCCTAAAAATATGAAGATATTGGAATCATATTCTCATCAACCACAGCCCAATATGAAAGACATACTTGTTGAATTATATACTTCTTCCCACATTTTTGAAGATTTACTATATTTTATTTGATTGTTACATCTACCTTAAAGTTCTATTTGATATAATCAATCAGTAATATTAAGTAAAAAATAAAATGTAATTTTCTTTATGTATTTTGTGAGACTCTAATATTCCAAAGTACAAAAACAATTATTTTAAAAAATAAATATTAGTATGCTTTTGGTGACACAGACAACCAACATTTTATGACCAAGACATTATCACATAAAGCTTGTATTGGAGATATTTATAACAAGGCTTTTTCTCTTTGGCTTCTCAGGTATTTGACTATGATTTTGGACTACAAGATGACTTTATGGGCTCAGCCTTTCTGGATCTGACACAATTGGAGTTAAACAGGTAACTTTTGAACTGTTGTAATATCACCACCCCTTGTTATACAGTGGACTTGTGTAACAGAAAATGTCAGCTGATCTGGGGTCTAGTTCTGTCATTTACAGTGGTGAGCTTTCATGCTAGTCAGCCTTTCTCAAATCCATCTTCCTCACTTACTCAGTGGAAATAATGGCATCTTCCCTAACTGCCTCATTCAACAACTTTTCAACCAAAAACTTCTTGGATGCCTACCTGCTGTGTTTCCCAGTGTCATGAGCATCTGTGTGAAGAGACCACCAAACAGACTTTGTGTGAGCTATAAAGCTTTTTAATCACCTGGGTGCAGGCGGGCTGAGTCTGAAAAGAGAGTCAGCCAAGGGAGATAGGAGTGGGGCTGTTTTACAGGATTTGGATATGTAAAGGAAAATTACAGTCAAAGGGGGTGGTTCTCTGGGAGGCAGGGGTGGGGGGTCACAAGGTGCTCAGCTGGGGAGCTTTTGAGCCAGGATGAGCCAGGAAAAGGAATTTCACAAGGTAATGTTATCAGTTAAGGCAGGAACATCTGGGTGTGTACATGCCATCTGGGTTTATAAGGCCATCTGGGTGTGTATGTGCAGGTCACAGGGGATATGATGGCTTAACTTTGACTCAGAGGCCTGACATTCCTGTCTTCTTATATTAATAAGAAAAATAAAACAAAATGGTGTTGAAGTGTTGGGGTGGCGAAAATTTTTGGGGGGTGGTATGGAGAGATAATGGGCAATGTTTCTTAGAGCTGCTTCAAGTGGGATTAGGGGCAGCGTGAAAACCTAGAGTGGGAGAGATTAAGCTGAAGGAAGATTTTGTGGTAAGAGGCAATATTGTGGGATTGTCAGAAGGAGCATTTGTCATATACAGTGATTGGTGATGGTCTGGATGTGGTTTTGTATGAATTGAAAAACTAAACGGAAGACACAAGCTCTGAATAAGAGAAGGAAGAAAACAGGTATTAAAGGACTAAGAATCAGGAGGACCTAGGACATCTAATTAGAGAGAGCCTAAGGGGGGTCAGCGTAATTACTTGCTTGGTTGCTGAGTTTTTAGACTCTAAGTTTTTGGGGTGCAGTCCAAGTTGGTCTGGTGTCTGGAATGAGACTGGGACCTAATAAAAAGGAGTGTCCACACAGGAGCTCAAATGGGCTGTATCCTGTAGCATTCCGAGGATAGGCTTGAATTCTGAGAAGGGAAAGGGGTAAAAGTATTGTCTAGTCCTTTTTAAGTTGGTGACTGAGCTTGGTGAGGTGTGTTTTTAAAAGACCATTAGTCCGTTCTACCTTTCCTAAACACTGAGGACGGTAAAGGACATAAAGGTTTCACTGAATACAAAGAGCCTGAGAAACTGCTTGGGTGATTTGACTAATAAAGGCCGGTCTGCTATCAGACTGTATAGAGGTGGGAAGGCCAAACCGAGGAATTATGTCTGACAGAAGTGAAGAAATGACTGTGGTGGCCTTCTCAGACCCTGTAGGAAAGGCCACTACCTACCTAGTGAAAGTGTCCACCTAGACCAAGAAGTATTTTAGTTTCCTGACTCGAGGCATGTGAGTAAAGTCAATTTGCCCATCCTGGGAGGGGGCAAATCCCTGCATTTGATGTGTAGGGAAGGGAGGGGGCCTGAGAAATTCCTCAGGAGTAGTAGAATAGCAGATGGAACACTGAGATTTCCTTGAGGATAGATTTCTAGGATGGAAAGGAAATGAGAGGTTCTAAGAGACAGGCTAGCGGCTTGTAACCTCAATGGAAGAGGTTATGAAATGACGACAGAATAGAATGGGCCTGTGAGGCTGGAAGAAGATATTTTCCTTGGTCTAAGAACCATTTGCCTTGTGTGGGAAGAGATTGATAGGTGGAAGTTTCAGCGGGGGAGTAGGTGGGAGTGACCAATGTGAAGGAGGAAAACTGCTGTGAGGGATAGAAGTTGGAATGCTAGCTCATTTTTTAGCTAACATAACGTAAGCATTGTCCTGAGTGATGATATCTGATGCCTCTTGATGGCTGCTTTTTAGCTACCTTATCAGCATAAGTGTTGTCTTGAGCGATGGTGGGGGAAAGAAAATAGATTTTGGAAGTTATGAGAACTGTAGAGAGTAAGTTGAGCATAGTTTGTGATTTGTAGGGCCTCAAACAGTATTAAAGCAGTGGCAGCTGCTGCAAGCAGACATGAGGGCTCGGCTAAAACAGTAAGGTCAAGTTGTTCGGACAGAAAGGGTACAGGACGTGGTCCCGGCTCTTGTGTAAGAATTCTGACCACACTAACCATGCCTAGGAAGGAAAGGAGTTGTTGTTTTGTAGAAGGGATTGGAGTTTAGGAGATTAGCCAGACACAATCAGCAGGGAAAGCACGTGTGTTTTTATGAGAATTGTGCTGAGACAGGTAACAGATGAGGAAGAAATTTGGGCTTGACTAAAGTAATGGGGGCTGTCCGTGAAGCCTTGCGGCAGTACAGCCCAGGTAATTTGCTGCACCTGATGGGTGTCAGGGTCAGTCAAAGTGAAAGTGAAGAGAGGCTGGGATGAAGAACGCAAAGGAATAGTAAGGAAAGTATGTTTGAGATCCAGAACAGAATAATGGGTTGTGGAGGGAGGTATTGAGGACAGGAGAGTATATGGCTTTGGCACCATGGGGTGGATAGGCAGGACAATTTGGTTGATAAGGCACAGATCTTGAAATAACCTGTAAGCCTTGTCTGGTTTTAGGACAGGTAAAATTGGGGAATTGTAAAGAGAGTTTATAGGCTTTAAAAGGCCATGCTGTAACAGGTGAGGGATAATGGGCTTTAATCCTTTTAAAGCGTGCTTCAGGATGGGATACTGACGTTAAGTGGGGTAAGAGTGATTAGGTTTTAATGGGATGTAAGGGGTGCATGATTGGTCACCAAGGAGGGAGTACAGGTGTCCTATACTTGTGGTTTAAGGTGGGGAGATACAAAGGGAGGATGTGAAGGAGGCTTTGAACTGGGGAAAAGGGTGGCAGTGAGGTGTGGCTATAGTCCAGGAACAGTCAGGGAAGCAGATAATTTAGTTAAAATGTCTCATCCTAATAAGGGAGCTGGGCAGGTGGGGATAACTAAAAAACATTGCATAAAATAATGTTGTCTAAGTTGGCACCAGAGTAGGGGAGTTTTAAGAGGTTTAGAAGCCTGACCGTCAATACCCCCAACAGTTATGGAGGCAAGGGAAACAGGCCTTTGAAAAGAAGATAATGTGGAGTTGGTAGCCTCCATTCTGATTAAGAAGGGTACGGACTTACCCACCACTGTGAGAGTTACCTGAAGCTCGGTGTCCGTGATGGTCCAGGGGGCTTCTGAGGCAATCGGGCAGCGTCAGTCTTCAGTTACTAAGCCAAGAAGATCTAGAAAGGAGTCAGTCAGAGCCTTGGGTCAAAGTTCCAGGAGCTCTGGAAGTGGCTGCCAGGTGAGTTGAACAGTCCCATTTTTCACTGGGGTCCCACACAGATGGTACACGGCTTAGGAGGAATCCTGGGCTGCGGACATTCCTTGGCCTAGTTTCCAGATTTCCAGCACTTGAAGCAAGTTTCTGGGGGAGGCGGTCCTGGAGGAATGCCTGGCTGCTGCGGTTCAGACATTTGGAAGTTCTTGTGCACTGGAGATGTGGCTGGGGTTTCTCTCATAGTGGAGGCAAGGAATTGCAACTCAGAAATACATTGCTACTTGGCTGCCTCTACTTTATTATTGTACAGCTTGAAGGCGAGGTTAATTAAATCCTGTGGTGGGGTTTGAGGGCCAGAATTTACTTTTGGGGGTTTTATTTAATGTTGGGGGTCGATTAGGTAATAAAATGTGTATGGAGAAGAAGACGGCCTTTTGACCTTTTAGGGTCTAGGGCTGTAAAGCGTCTCAGGGTTGCTGCCAAACGAGTCATGAACTGTGCTGGGTTTTTCATATTTGATGAAAAAGAGCCTAAACGCTAACTGATTTGGGAGAGGTTGGATAAAGAAAAAGGAGCGTTAACCTTGACTATGTCTTTAACTCCAGCCACCTTTTTAAGAGGAAATTGCTGGGCAGGTGCGGGAGGGCTAGTCACAGAACAAAACTGTAAGACAGACCGGGTGTGAGGAGGGGGGGTGATAAAAGGATTATAGGGTAGGGGAGCGGACGCTGAGGAAAAACTGGGACCTAGTTCAGCCTGGTGAGGAGGGGAGAGGTCAGATGGGTCTGTAGAAAAGGAAGATTAGAAAACCTCAGCTACGCTTGGGGTTGAGACTGAGGGGACAGGCGAGAGGGAAAGAAGGAAGATTTGGGACGAGTTGCTTTGGGAACAGAGACTAGGGAGGGACCGATGTGTAAAAGAATGCCTGGATGTCAGGCACCTCAGACCGTTTGCCTATTTTATGACAAGAATTATTTAGATCTTGTAGGATGGAAAAATCGGAAGTGCCATTTTCTGGCTATTTGGAACTACTGTCGAGTTTGTATTGGGGTCAAGCGGCATTGTAGAAGAAAATAAGGCATTTAGGTTTTAGGTCAGGTGTGAGTTGAAGAAGTTTTAAGTTCTTAAGAACACAGACCAAGGGAGAAGAAGGAGGAATGGAGGGTGGAAGGTTGCCCATAGTGAAGGAGGCAAGCCCAGAGAAAAGAGAGAGTAGAGACATGGAGAGAAGGGGTTGGGGGGTTCTTGCCGTCCAGAAAAGCGGGAAAGGGGTCAGGATGCAGAGATAAGGGGTCAGGGCACAGAGATAAGGGATCGGGAGTTTCTTGCCCCCCAGAAAAGTGGGAAAGGGGTAGAGACATGGAGATAAGGGGTTGGGGGTTCTTACCCCCCAGAAAAGCAGAGAAGGGGTCAGGAGGTTCTTGCCCCCTAGAAAAGCAGAGAGGGGGTAGAGACAGGGAGAGAAGGGGTCGGTGGTTCTTGACCCTACCCCCCCCTCCGCCCCCTGACCCCCACTCCACCCCCGCCAGAAAAGCAGTACTTGCCGCTAAGGGTGAAGGACCAAGGCAGGCATCCCTTCGTGGTCAGACACCTCTGAAACATGAGTGAATAATCAGGCAGACGTCCCCGCGTGATTAAACACCAAGGGAAGACTGTCTTCCCGAGTCCGTGACCGGCGCCGGAGTTTTGGGTCCATGGGTAAAAGGCATCGCCTTTGTCTCTACCGGAAAAGGAAAGGAACTGAAATTAAGAGAAGGGAGAGATTGAAGTGTGGTGCCAAGATTGAAAGGAGAAAGAGGTTGAGGGATAGTAAGAGAGGCTGGAGAAGAGAATAAAAAGCGGCCCCTTAGGGAATTTAAAATTGGTGAGATGTTCCTTGGGCTGGTGGGTCTGAGGACCCAAGATTGTAGGTGAATCTTTCTCACTGAGCAAAGAGCAGGAGGACAGGGTATTGATCTCCCAAGGGAGGTCCCCCGATCCGAGTCACGGCACTAAAATGTCATGTGCGTCCATGTAAAGAGACCACCAAACAGGCTTTGTGTGAGCAATAAAGCTTTTCAATCACCTGGGTGATGGCGGGCTGAGTCCGAAAAGAGAGTCAGCCAAGGGAGATAGGGGGTGGGGCTGTTTTACAGGATTTGGGTAGGTAAAGGAAAATTACAGTCAAAGGGGGTGGTTCTCTGGCAGGCAGGAGTGGGGGAGTCACAAGGTGCTCAGTGGGGGAGCTTTTGAGCCAGGATGAGCCAGGAAAAGGAATTTCACAAGGTAATGTCATCAGTTAAGGCAGGAACAGGCCATTTTCACTTCTTTTGTGGTGGAATGTCATCAGTTAAGGCAGGAAGGAGCCATCTGGGTGTGTACATGCAGGTCACAGGGGATATGATGGCTTAGCTTTGGCTCGGAGGCCTGACACCCAGTACTGTGCAAAGCACCAGGAATCGAGAGATAAAAGACACATTCCTTCCTTTCATGTTGCCCATATGGTTTTAATGGGGCATAAAAAAATGCATGTTTGTCATAATTATTAAGAATCGGACTACTATATATAAAATACAGTGTGTGCACTTTGCTTCAGAAACAGCAACTCTCTTGTCACTTGAGCCATGGTAGAATCTGATTTTGCCATTGCCAGATTACCAAGGAGTGCTCCTAAGGTGGAGGCAGGTTATTTGTATTTGCTCAGTTACATATCATTGCTTCCCTAGTTGCAAAGTTGCTATTGTTACTAATATTAATCATCCCTTACACCTAATAATGGGCTTATATTTTTCAAAGTGAATTTCAACATAGGAGCTAAGAATTGATTTGTACTATAGAATAAAAAAATACCATTAGAAAAGATCATGCATGCTGAAATAGGCTGCAAAGGAAGCTGTGAAACCTTCTTTGATGGTTTTTTTGTTTTTTTGAGATGGAGTCTGGCTCAGTCGCCCAGGCTGGAGTGCAGTGGTGTGATCTCTGCTCACTGCAAGCTCGGCCTTCCGGGTTCACGCCATTCTCCTGCCTCAGCCTCCCAAGTAGCTGGGACTACAGGCGCCCGCCACCACGCCCGACTAATTTTTTTTTTTTGAGATGGAGTCTGGCTCAGTCGCTCAGGCTGGAGAGCAGTGGCGTGATCTCCGCTCACTGCAAGCTCCACCTCCCGGGTTCACGCCATTCTCCTGCCTCAGCCTCCCAAGTAGCTGGGACTACAGGCGCCCACCGCCACGCCCGGCTAACTTATTGCATTTTTTTTTTGAGACAGAGTCTCACTCTGTAGCCCAGGCTGGAGTGCAGTGGCCGGATCTCAGCTCTCTGCAAGCTCCGCCTCCCGGGTTTAGGCCATTCTCCTGCCTCAGCCTCGGGAGAAGCTGGGACTACAGGCGCCCGCCACCTCGCCCGGCTAGTTTTTTTTTTTTGTTTTTTTTTTGTATTTTTTAGTAGAGATGGAGTTTCACCATGTTAGCCAGGATGGAATCTTTGATGATTTTAAGGAGAAGGAATTCATGGCTGTTTTGGATCATCATGTTACATCGTGCAGCAGGGATGGTGGAAAACAGGAAAGCAGAGTAATGAGCCAGATCACTACTTTCTATTTCTGTAAATGTAGATGACTAGAGAAATGTAAAGTGTAGAACTCCCTTACGCATTACAGTCAACTTAGTTTTAGCACAATGGCTGATTGGTTTTCCAATAGTCATTGTTGCCTCAGACTGGACAAAAGAGCAGCCTTTCCTATACTTTTTCTTTAAGTCCTTCATTCCAGCCCATAGCCTAGCACAGGCTCACACCTCCCTGCCACTGTAGAAAGTGCCCTAAGTAGTGTTGCATGGAGTCTATTATCATGAAAACTGAGCTCAATCTAGAATAGATTGTGCTGGTCTTCTGTAAACGTCACAGGTACTTTCTCTTAGATCTCTGCATAAGGATATGCAAGTGACTAGACTTAATCCCAAAGTGTAAATTTATCTTGTTTCCTATTAAAGATAAATCATTGGTGAAAAATAATTTTAAATGGTGACAATTTGGAATAATTTCAAAAATTAAAAGAGATTATTTATACATGAGCATGTGGTGTGTATTTTGCCACATAACATATTTTATGTATTTCACTAGCAATTCCCTCTCCTCAAAACCACATAAACATCTAATTACTACTTTTTAAAATAACATATTTGTGTATGCTGTTTTATTCTAAATGTAAATCAGTAGTCTCTGGGTATAGAAAAAGTGATAATAATTGTAGTCATATAAATGTTTATGTTATTATACTATGTAATACATTGAGGTATCTCTGAAAGAATAATACATCATAAGACAGTTGTAAATGTTCATATATCTTTATCATGTAATTATTAAAAAATATAATGAAGTTTTTCTATTAATTTTTGTATGTAATCATTACATGAAAATGAACTAAATCAGACTGTAACCCCATATGTGTATTTAGTGTATATGTGTGTATGTATATATATGTATATATATTCACATGTGTGTATCTACATGTGCATGTATATATGTGTATATATATATTCACGTGTATGTGTGTATATGTATATGTATGGTGCTTGTGTATATGTATGGTGCTACTCTCTGTGGGTTTAGAGAGCATAGAAAGGAGACTGATGGGCTTCTTCATAGGGTTGTAGTTTCTTGGCCTTTTCAACCACTTTCTGGAACTTTCATGGGTTTAGAAAGCAGAAATTCATCTGGTGAATTCAGATCTACTCACAGTTTATTGGATAACTTAATACACTGATAATATTTTAATAACAAAAATTGTCCCAAGAAAGTAAAGGAAGACAAAATTGCTTTTTATCTTAAAAGAATAAAATATTATTGAAAATATATTTGGCTTATTCATTTAATGACTGTTCAAAATCTAAATATTTTCTATCACAGGCCCACAGATGTGACCCTTACTCTGAAAGATCCTCATTATCCTGACCATGATCTTGGAATCATTTTGCTCTCAGTCATCCTTACCCCTAAAGAAGGAGAGTCCAGGGATGTGGTAAGTTCCCCCACAGCCTAGTAGGAGCTCTTTCTTGCTCTCTTTTGTTCGAATGTTGTGAGCCTTTCTTTGGACCCAGAGGTAGTAACGAAGAGAAGCTGCCTATGAAAACATGCCCTGTTCTTTATTTCTGTGAGTACCTAGGTATTGCTCATTCATGCTTATTGTATCTTTTCAACTCTAATTTCCTGTTCCACCCTCCAGATCAGAACCTCTTGTTGTAAATAAGAAACAGATTTGAATTTTTATTTTAATTTTATTTCTCAATTTCAGACATGCTATATGACAGGCAAATATTAGTATTCATTTGGGGAATACATTTATTAGTGAATTGAATACTTGGAATTCCATGTTAAGGTATCCAGACCCTGCTGTTTTGACTGCATTGTCAGGTGTACCACAACAGAGAAAATGAGGTGAAATTATAACAGAGTTTCTGCTTTCTGGTATTCGTTTACTGAATGATAAGTGAGTACTTTTCATCTTCTTGATGGGCTTCCATATTGATATTACCCATTTTTCAGCACTAGCTGTCTGTACGTCCTTGCACACCATGCTGCTATGAGAAACTGACAAGGGACACAGAAGAGCCAATTACTCCCCCACAGTTGAAGTGACATTAAAAAATATCAGGCTTGACCCACATCAGTATGCTTGCTAGTGTACTTTCTGCCACAATTTGCCAGAGATAATTTATTAGACTCAATGTGCTTTCATGTGCCTGGGAACTACTCTAAGTAGCTCTGACTATAACACATTTCAGCAGTAGACATAATTTTTTTAGGCAAGTCAAAATACTCTATTTCAGGAATGTATGTATTGCTGTCCTGAAATAATGCATGATTAAAGTTGGTTATAGATTGTCTGCTGGAAAGGTATTGTTGGCATTTTCCACTAGACTGTAGGTAAATATTGTGAATTACAACTTCAAATTTGGAAATACTTTAAACTCACTGAAAAATTCACCCTTTCAAGAATTATTTCTCTCCATCCTTTTTAGAAAGGTAATGATGACACATATATTTATATATAATATTTGCTAAATCGGGTTAAGTATCTATACTTCATTCACTGAGGAAGAAATTTCTCTTTTTAAATAAGAATTACCAGATAGTAATACCTAGTGTGAGAACTTAGCTTGGTAAAATTATGTATGTATGTATGCACATGCACCCTTGTGCAGAGGGGTGGGTGAGAAACAATTTTTACAAAAAGTATTTAGAAATGAAAGCCCATCATCTTAAAAGTCACTACTTCAGATGATATTATTTCACCCAGCACAAGCCAAGAAGTATAACCTAGCTGGCTAATCCATACATAGGAATCAATTGTAAATGTTCATTTTGTGTTTTATTCAAATGATTCAATGATTCTAGTATTCACCAAGAACCTACTTTAAGCCAGTTCCTGTGCTGGACACTTAGGATACAATAGAACTTAGACTCAGTGGAGAACCCAGGAATCAATTAGTCACTGATAGGAACAACTGTTTTAAATGCTGTGAAAAAGAGGTATGACTGCTGAAAGAGCAAATACAGGAAAATTTTTACTAGCCAGGGGTTAAGGATTCTCTAAGGAAGTCAAATAAGACCTGAAATATGAAGTGTAAAACAAGCCTTAATAAAGCAAAAACAAGAAAGAGAGGTGGTATTTAAAGCAGAGGAGACAACACACACAAAGGCCATGTGACAAGAGGAACCATGTTGCATTTCAAGAATTGAAAAACCACTGGAGTTTAGAGAAGGTGGAAGCAAAGACAGTGTGGGTGATCAGAGTGCATAACGACACTGGGGTGGAAGGACGATGCCCAGACTGTGTAGAACTCATTGACCATGTTAAGGTTTGGGTCTTTCCCCAAAAAACTGTGGGGAGCCATTGAAAGATCTGTGAATTGAAAGCAGTGGAATCGTATTTGCCTTTTGAAAATATCTCTGTGGCTGCATTGTAGAAAACATATTGAAGGGGTAAGAATGGATACCTGGAGACCAGTTAGGAGGCCATGGCGAAAATCCAGATGAAAGATGATGGAACTTTGGATTAGAACTGTCAGAGGTAGAGATGGAGGGAAATTGGCAGGTTTACCTATAGGAGGTAAAAATCAACAAGACTTGATGATAGAATATTCTTGTGCTGGGGTTCTTTGTTATTTTAATGAAGGACAGCACTTCATAAATCAAGATACCTAAGTGTCTGAGATCCTGTGTATTACCAGACCATCTAAACTTGCAATATTCCTGGAGATTGGAATGATATAGCAGCGATTGTGGTGATTTGGGTGATGTGATAATGTATAGTCAACTGAATTTTTACATTAAAGGGATGTTTATTAAACACTCTAACATCAAACTGAGGGTTTGAGGGAGCAAGTTAGTATCAGGAGACCTTACGATGAAGCTGCTGAGTTGTTCTAAATTACACAGAAATATATGTCAGCACAGGCAAAGTAGTTTCCAACATTATTTTTTCTTCAACAATCCTTCAAAAATCCGTCAATCTCCATGGTTGCTCAAATTTATTTTTTAAATGTAAAAAGTATTTAAAAATATTACAGTGCCTGGGAGCTGATCATCAGTAAGTTATCAAACACAAATAAAGAAGAAAATAGGTGGATTACATGAAAGTAGTTATACATCACAAATAAGGTTTTCTTCATCTTCTTTTCCTCCTTTTCCTTTCTCTTCATCATATCTCTTCAGCCACATTCACCCTTAACACAGAAAGTTCCTCCTGAAATCCTCATGCTCAAATTTTCTTGGCTCAAATCCATTTGACTACCCCAGATTTTTTGGAAGAAATCTTTCCAAAGGTATTTTTCATGTCAAAAAGTTTTTTTGCATTCGTTGCCCTACTTCATGCCCTCTTCTTTCAAAGTTCCAGAGAGCACTGCATTCACTCTGCTGCATTAAGAGAGAAATGGTGTCTTCTCTCCTTCTATCCTGTTATTGACTTTCTTATGGCTTCTTTCTTCATCAGAGAAGCAAGTGGCTCAACCAGGGCTTAGAAAAGACACAGTGATCAAGTCTGTTCAGAGCCAGCCTCTGGCTGGTGAACATCCTTGTACTTTCCGTCATGACCTCAGTCACCCCTGAGGAGGCAGAGAGAAGGGTAACCAGTGTGGTTATCCTGGCTCATCCTCATGGGTACAATCAATAGCTGAGGCATGGACTTGGTTGTATAGAAGCAAGCAGGGCCAGAGGAGAGGGAAGAAAGGAGGGAGGGGAGAAAGATTCCCCCATTGGAGATGCTACTGGGATTCAGTATCCTGGCTATTGGAATGTCCTAAATTTGAACCTGGTTTCTAAATATATGCTCTACGTTATGAAAATGCCCCAAAATACATATAAATTGGCTTTTCTTTTGTGTTTGTCCCACATTGCAGTTCTATAACTATTTTATTAAGCTCTCTAAAACTGATTCTTATATTTAGCAACACTGGTTATTAGGTTTTGAAACTCTAAATAAGAACCATTTGTAGGCATCTGTATAAAACAAAATACTTATTGATCATCTACTAAGCATTATACTAGGCTTTATAACTCCCTCCTTCTTCTTCTAAGTTTTCAGTGACTTGTGGCTATTTCTCTAATTAAATTGAAACTTCTGGTGAGAAATTTTAAGTGTCTCCAACAAGCAATGTATGTTCCCTCACTGTAACTTCTGTCCCAGCCATACAAATTCCTTCATGGTTCACCTTCTCTCAAGTCCAGGCTTTCTTCAGTGCTACCTGTGTACCTAAAATATGCCTATGTATAGTTCACCTTGCCTCCATCCTACATCCTATCACTCATACAAGGGGAATTATATATATATAATACATAAAGTCTTCCTTATGATGACTTCAAAAGACCAAGTGAGAGTATATGTTTTTTTCTTACCTCAATATTCAAATCCCTGGGGTTGTCACAAACAATATCAACTCATGATTAAATAATGATTTAATTTTCTTTTGTAAGTTCTTAAAATTAGTATATTAATGATAATATGCTTGAAATCAAGCCTTATTGCTCTTCCCACAGAATTCTAATGATTGACAATAAATTATAAATCCATCACTGTATTTTCTTCATTCTGTAACATGTCAAATATCCGCTTAATAATTTTTCTGGGCTACATTTGAAGTTTCTTGGTTAAAACTCAAAGATCCAATGTATCTTCTAGTTAAATTTTTAGATAGCTAAAAGATATAACATACTGCAGCTGTAAAAATGGCATGCTGAACTTTCACAAATTATTCAGAAACAAATTTTATTTAGAGAAATTTAAGCTAAAAATGCAACAAACCAGAAATCAGTTACTGTATGCTTCACAATCCCCAGAAAATGAGAATTATGTAAGAAAGGAATAAAGGCAAATTTTGCATTGACCCTCACAGAGTAAAATTACAAGAGTCCTGTTCTCTTTGATTACTAGCTCAGAAATAATTTATTTCAGGCTTTTAGCACTGAAGATGTTAGTTCAAAAACCACATGTTTATTCGTATGCCTGTACTGATAAAACTTTGCTAAATATTTTATATGTATTAAAAATGGAGAATGAAAGAGATGTGTTTCAAGAGCCTTTTACAGATAAATCCGAACAATCAAATAGGAAATAGAACATTAATGTTAATAAAATGCTATGCTAAGGTAGGAAGAAATGGATAACTGGAAGTACAGAGTCCTTAGCATTACAAAGTGGTAAGATTTCTAAAACAGTCATCTTGTGAGTTTTTTATGCACTGTTAATAGTAACAATACGTTCCATGAATTATGCAGTTGGGATGATTTCTCCTTGTGTGGATTGCCAGCTCTAGAAATCATAAAAGTGAAGAACGAGTTGAAAATCCTATCAGCCTACTGAATCTACTAAAGCCTCTAAAATATTCAATGTCTAATTGCAGCAATTTGTATTTCATAGGTGCTATATCAAAATCTTCTACATTGAGGTCATGATTGAGTCTTTTAAAAAAATTCCCAGATGTGAACAGATACATATGTATATACATTTTAAGTCTCCAGCATTGTGTGTACAAGAAACCAAAACCTCCTTGGGGGGCATGCTGATGAGTTGCATGGCACAATTGTCATTTCTGTTTTGATTGCATGTCCTATTTTTGAACCTGTAAAAGTGTGTAGTGCATATATGTGTGTCCTATATATGGCAATTTGTCTGATAGTGTGTTTGAGTTCTTTCTGGCTCTTTTTCTAGCAGAGTTCAATCCACAGCTTTCTTCATTGGAGAATTTGTGAAATAAAAGTGAGTTAATTTGTGTTACACACTCTCTTAAATAACCTAGACCTACAAATTGCTTGCCTAAGGCTAAAAAATAGAAAATTCAAAGAAACATATGAATGACCTTAGTTGGCCTTTGATGAGTGAAAAAAAAAAAAAGACTTCTTTATCTTGGATTAGTTTGATATTCTTCAGAATTATTACACAGCCAACATTTGAAGAAATATCTACCTACAAAAAGTTGAATATATGTATGCTTTATAAGATGTATGTTACTATTGTATCTAATTATTCTGTGATTTTTCATATGTACAGTAGTTATATAGTTGCCTAAAAAGTCACTTCAACAAAAGATAAAAATTTAAAAATGGATTGAGATTGTGGAGTCTTTTAAAAACAGTTACTTCTGCAGCTCTATCACAAGCCATATTTTTATGCTACTTCATTCCTTTTACTGGCTTCAAGGAAGTTGAGCTGCTAATGAAGAATTTGAATTGTACTATAATCGTATCAGGTAATAATCCTTTCAAAAATTAATTCATATGTTTCTCAGCTGAAGTTAAGATCATACAGCAAAAAATAAATCTTATTTTTCTATAATTTGCTTCATCTTCTATTTTTAACAATCCCCAATCTTCCTTCTCTAACATGTCTCACAGATAGCAAAGAAAACATTATTAATAGTTTATCTATTAAATTAATTTTCTTTTTAACTTTTCTACTGTTTTATTGAACTGACCTTAACCCAACTACCTAAAAGAAAAAGGAACTTAGAAGTGAGATACTTAAACCCATTGCTTTGCTGGTAGATTTGGCTCAAGAGGCAGAAATGTTATAAAATGTAGGGTCATTTTGAGAGTCACTGGGTATAGTAATAGAACTTTAGATACTGAATTAGGAAAATAATGGATGGGTTCTCATAACTGCTAAATCTTTCCTATTTATACTTAGGGTAATCACTGACTTTTTATCGTATCAGTTTCTCAATCTGAAAAAGAAAACCTTGCAGCCTGCTTATAAAGCTGATTCTGAGAGACAGGACAAATACTGGCCCTAGATTTTGTTTTACTATAGAAGGTTAATTTTATGTGGTGCTTGTGAGTCAGGGGATGTGACTTTGTGGAATCCTTGTAATATTGACTAGTGTTGCCATGAGATTTCACTCTTTCTAATGTTCTATGGCCCTTTTACATAGCATAACATTTCTTATATAATGGAATTTTATATGATAAAATTCTCAGATGCTAGATAATGATGATAAATGACCATGAATTAGTAGATTGTACTTTTTATATATCTTCATTGTTCTTGATTGATTTGACTCAAAATATTGTCTCTAGGAGATACCATTCTTTGTCCATTGAAACTCTGCTTGGTGAGAAAGTTGAGCATTTATTATCCAACTCTTATGGGGCAGTTTTTGTAAATATAACGTACCACTTAAGTATTTGGTTTCCAGCTGCCTTTTGGTGATGATGGAGGAAGTGGTGGTGGTGGTGATGATGATGATGATGATGATACTGATGATAATAAATCATTTAACATCAAAAATAAAGATTTATTACATGTCTCCCTAGATGGCCACCTCTATAACCCAATGCTGGGATTTGTTGCTTCAAAATGAATTGGACATTTAGTACTTTGAAAATATAAATTATTTCTATAATAGTATTTGATAACAGTGCTTTGCAGTTTCCTGACTTAAAAAAAAAAAAAAAGGAGGGGTGATGAGGAATCATTGTAACCTTAGGAAATCTATTATTATTTTATGTTTTGGTCAACATTTAACGAAGACTGTATGTAGAGAAAATATGCCCTATACGACCACTCCCTACAGAAAAGAGGAATGTATAATTATCTTTGAAAATGTTATGCTAGTCTTAGTTTTTACCCTAGAATGTACACATTCATTCTTGTGGTTTAGGTTAAAGGTTGCCCTCATCTTATATTAAAATCTTTCCATTTTTGTGTTATTCTAATCCATGAGAAGTTTCTGACATGGTTCTTTTTTATGGTGAATCCTCCTGAAAGAGATACAGTTCTTAAAGTTGCATTTCCTTGATATACAAATATGGCACAAGCACTTTAAGCACTATATTCCTTGTCCTGAATATTTCCTATTCTCCACTTCATCTGCCTTAAAGATAATAGTAAAGCAAAAAGAGGGGAAAGAGGTTAATCAGGAAGGTTAATACTTCAGTGTTCATTGAGAAATTTTTTAAAGTGAAGAGAGGAAACAAAAAAAATCATTAGCTTTTATGATTTAGTTTATTCAAGAGATTAGTGATCTTGGGGATGCATTACAAAGCTCTAGAACCTTAATTAAAACTTTTGGCCATACATATTTCTTAGTATGACACAAACTAACTAGTTTAAAGGATATGCTTTCACTAAACATTTCTTTCTTTTTTTTTTTTTTTTGAGACTGAGTCTTGCTGTGTCGCCCAGGCTGGAGTGCAGTGGCGCGATCTCGGCTCACTGCAAGCTCCACCTCCCAGGTTCACGCCATTCTGCCTCAGCCTCCCGAGTAGCTGGGACTACAGGCACCCGCTACCACACCCCGCTAATTTTTTTTGTATTTAGTAGAGACGGAGTTTCACTGTCTTAGCCAGGGTGGTCTGGATCTCCTGACCTCGTGATCCGCCCGCCTTGGCCTCCCACAGTGCTGGGATTACAGGCGTGAGCCACCGCACCAGGCCTCACTAAACATTTGGCAGTAAAATGCACTAGTAGCCATCACAGTATGCAGCATTTGTTTTCAATTGAAAGCTTCTGTAGACCCTGATGTAGTTAAAGATGAACTGGAAGCAGAGACAATTCTACAATGCCACCAAAGCAAAAGATTTTGAATGTGTTTGAAGAGAAAAGTTATTATATACCTGATCACGTCGTGTACATCCTCAACCTCCACCACCAAAAGGAGCCATTGGAAATTATGAGACTCCATGTGTTTTTTTCAGTCAGTAAAGGCATCCATCCCAGTACTGGTCCCTTTTTTTTTTTTTTAACAAAGGAATAAATCAAATGAACTCTCACCAGAAAGACTGCTGGAATGTTAAAGTTGTTTCTCTAGTCGTGTGTGCGTGGAAAACAAGTTTTGTGTTGTACAATTGCTGCAGGCACTGTTTGCTGTTTCAAGGGCTAATGTTTCCGCTAAAAAACAACTGGCTGCCCTCTTCTGTACTTGAGTGAAAAGATAATGAAAATGCTTTATTTTATTTACAGACAATGCTAATGAGGAAGAGTTGGAAAAGATCAAGTAAGGTAATTCTTAGCTTGTGATCTTTCAGCTTTTCTTGTTGAGAAGAATTATCATCTGCTTTCCCAGATCTCTCTCATCTCTTCAAAGTATGCTACCAGATTTCATACTATTCGATTGTTACTTTTCCCCATAAATTTAAGCAAACCATGTGATTTTTTTTAAATAGAAATCACACTGATCAATAGCTTCAAATCATTCTTTCACTATTTTCTGGTCACTTCTCAACATCATTCTCAGCATCTGGTCTCAACTATATATGCAACAGGGTCTAGAAAATTGCTTCGCGCCAGGAATAAAATGATGAGGCTAGGGGAGGGACAACTCCAGACAGAAGAAAGATTTGCACAATTTATTTTATTTTGGGGGGTCACAGAAAATTAAGTATGAGGCTTTCCAAACTCATAAATTCCTGTATCATTACATCTTTACAGTATACAATAAGAACCATTTTTCCCCATTGTCTCTTCTCACTTTAAGAAATAAAGTGAGAGGAGTTTATGTTTCCTGTAACTTACTAAGCCCCAGCTCTTTTGCAACTTGTAAGATATGCAAAATATAAACTAAGCATTTAATTTGTTCAGTGGTGCTGCCACTCTTGGACACAGATATCAAGATGAAACAACTTTTACATGAATATACCTTGAAATAAATAAAAAAGATTTTACTTGTAAAAATCTTGTCTCCTCAAATTTCCACTTAGAGTCAGTATTCCTTTTTAATAGTGACTAATTTTTTTAGACCCTGGAACATGACAATCTTTTTCCTTCCATTCTGATTGAATCATGCTTTTACCTAAGCTTTTCTTTAATTTTGTCATTTTTATTACTGTGAATTAATATATATATCAAAATGTTTTTATATTTATGGTAATGACTTAATCTATTTGAACAAGTGTCTCTTACTGTACATTTTCTCCCTAATTCCTATGGCATTAATGACCAAAGAATAATTTGGCTCACAAAAAAGTCAGGACTCCCATTAAAATGGGAATAAAAATAAAAATAAAACTTTATTATTTTAATAAAATGAAAAACGCTTATTAAGGAAGGTTGCTGAATATTTCTAACTTAATGTTCACTGTGATTTTCACTAATCAAAATAAAGTTTCAAGATGTTTTGAAGAAATATTTGCATTGTTCATGTTTGTATTACTCTTTTTCCTTTGTAATTATAAAGTTATTGTTATATTAAAAGTGTATATATTTTTAAATTTGTATAATTGGATATATTTGTGTAAAAAACATGACAACCCATCAATATGTAACAATATTCTTTCAGATATATTTAACAGCTAGAGCAAGATATAATATTTAGTATTAATTAATGAGAATGATCCATTTTATTGTATAAAAGGAAGAACAGAAATGAAGATTCTGCCAGGCACAGTGGCTCACACCTGTAATCCCAGCACTTTGGGAGGCCGAAGTGGGTGGATTACTTGAGGTCAGGAGTTCAAGACCAGCCTGGCCAACATGGTGAAACCCCGTCTCTACTAAAAATACAAAAATTAGCCAGGCGTGGTGGCATACGCCTGTAATCTTCTAGGGAGGCTGAGGCAGGAGATGGCTTAAACCCCGGAGGCAGAGGTTGCAGTGAGCAGAGATCATGCCATTTCACTCCAGTCTGGGCAACAGAGTGAGGCTCTGTCTCAAAAAAAAAAAAAAAAAAAAAAATTCTTCTTTAAAAATTATATTAAATGTACATTTAAATATAAATATAATTTTAAACATAAATTAAGTAAAAGTATATCACATACTTTTGTTCCATATATAGAAAATTTAAAATGAATAATAAACATCTATCCTCTACTGTTTTTATATCTAAAACTTTTGGAGTTTATATTTATTATTAGCAATCCATTTATGTATTCAAATGGATACATTTTTCAAGCTTCCAACTGAAGATACAGAATTCCTATGTCTAACAGCACTCGTTTGAGTACTTGGCAGATTATATTTAGTACAGTGTTAACATAAGCTTTTGGGTTTTAGCCTAAGGGATTTTCAACTTTGAAAAATTTAATGGGGATATTGAATACTAAGTGAAGTAAAATTGGTTAACTCATTTGATTTTTTTTTTTTTCTGTGAGAACATACTGAACACCTGCTAATTCATTCAGATTTTTTACTGTGCCCTAAAACATTTGCCATATTCATCCATATTAGTGTTACAAGAGCACAATGTTAAATTCAAAATGGGGGGAAAGTTTGACATTTCAATTACTAGCTAGTCCACCTTCCTTCACACACTCTGCTACGTTGAAACTGCTCCCTGAATCTTTTCGTCCAGTAAATTGTGCTTCCTGGGAAACTAAGGGGTAAGGGACTATACTGTGTAGTTTTAAAGGTTTTACTATGTTACTGTTTTATGAAAATGCATCATTTTCTAAATATTTCAATCTTCTTGTAAATTCTCGTCTGAGTACAGATTTTTCGTTTTTTATTTTTGGAAATAGGGTGTAATTTTATTTGCATTACATTTAAATATGGGTATTTCATATATGATATAACTATGTTCAAATTCAAAGGTAAATTTTTCATAAAAACACAGATCATTTTCTTCCTCGGAATCTTGATTTACAGAATGAGGTCTCCCGCATCTTCATGGAAGGGCTTTGGCATGCAGCCTGTCTTTGAGTGTCAGTGGTGAATAGATAATCTAAGAAGTGTAAATTTTGTGGCAAAGACTTAAAGATAGCCAGTGTTGTTAGAGATTCTCTCCAGTATGGAGTTTTTCTTCCTTTGCTTAGTTTCTTTCAGAAGTGATGTAACTACAGAGGAAGAAAGGCTAAATTGACACAGTTGTTGTTCTTTTAAATATGCCTGTCTCCCCACTATACAATATGAATCAGCTCATGGAATTTCCCATTCCTTAAGCATCTACTCGTCATTTTCATCATCTTGGCTTTCTGTAATGAAATTTCTTTGCCTATTTTTGTAACCATACTTCTGCTAATAATAGGCTCTTTCAATGGAAATCTTATTACTTGTGGCACTCACATAATGTGGGGTTGTATTTAACTATTGAAACCAAAAGAAGAATCTCCAGCTTGAGGACAGGGAGATCCTAACTGCTGTTCAGGACTAACTTATTATTTTTGCGGGGGGGAAGGTGGGTAATTGTATTACCACTTAGCAATACATAGGAAAAAATGTATCTAAACTTACCTCTGAAAAACAAGAATGTATAAAGTATGCATTATATTTGAATGGCATATAAACAAGTATATAGATATAAATTCTATAATATTTCCTCTTCTAGGGACAGAACCATCCTTTAAAAGACTCATTCTGGTTTTCCACAAGCACACTCTCTATTATGCACATTTTGAATTCTGCCCCACACTCAGCTGTTATAGAATTATGTTATTTTAAGAAGAAAGGGACTGATGTCTCCTTAAACTTGGGCAACAGAAGAATTATCCAGGTGAAAGAGTTACTCGTATGTTACAAAAATGTGTTTTAGCAGAGAAATGGTAGTGCTTTGGATTATTGCAATATTTTATTCTTTAGGAGAAACTTATCACTGATAATTTATCCTAAGGTAAAATTATTCATGAAGAAAGTTTCATGAACTCAAAAGAGATGATTTATATGTATTTTGTGAATACATTTTGTGGGGTGAAGCCAAAAATGGAAAAATGTAATGAAATAATTGGCTCTATCAAACAGTAAGCAATTATGATTTTACATTACATTGTGTATGTGTGTGTGTGTGTGTGTGTGTGTGTGTATGTGTGTGTTTTAACCTAGAATAATGAATTTACCAATGGGTAAAGGTGAGATAATAATAAACTTATGTGCTTTCAATAAATTACCTCAATTATATGAGAAATATTATTGTGATGATATAAAAACATACACATTGCAATTCATATTCTTGACAATAACAGTTTAGAATCGTTTTTCTTTCAGAAAAGTTCATCCTTTGAATAATATAATACAGACTACTGTGATAGTCTCTGATTATCATATCTTCTGTTACTTGACAGCTTGTATCTTTTTTAAATAATACATCTTTTTATAAAGATTTTATTATAACCACTTAGCATAATTTTAATGAACTATAAAACACTTTATTCATTGGTTGAATGAAGCAATTTTTAATAAGACTTTTGGCAAGGAGATCATTAATTTAAACTAGAGAACACTTTCAACTCCATAAGTCTGCAGGGCGTAGTAGTTAAACCTAACACCTTGGATGACACATTAAAAATGCATCAGCGAAAACTCTAAGTGCTTTAATTTAACTAACGGTGGAGAAACAGATTAACACATCTTTAAGTATCTCACACAGTCAGCTAGACATGATGAAAAAAGTCATTATTTAGCAACTATCAAGTTCTTTCCACAAAAACTTTATATCCTGATAATAAATACACAATTTTTTTTAAAGCGGCAAAAATGAAAACTCTTGGTCATAGACTTTCTCAACTATGAGTGATCAAAATGGTTTTTCTTGGGTGCCATATTTCTAGTCACTATGCATATGTCTTTGAAAAAAAAGTATATGCTTGGTGTTTTTGAAGTAAACATAAAATTATTTTAAAAGATTTTTACTTTGCCATTGTTTGTACTCCAAAATCTGTATTATTTGGAAATGCTATAAAATCAACCTCATAAGCAAGACTTCTGAGATTCCAAAATGCAGCAATGAACAAATGGTAAATAGCAGTGAGTATTTCTATTATCAGAGAATACCTTTTGACCCCACCTGGTAACCAAGTCCTTAAATTGGTAGTGAGTTTACTTAAAACAGAGATAATATAATGTCAGTAGATACTTCATTAGCCCCACAAAATACATGGAGCTATAATTAAATTTTATGTTGAGATGGTTTTTCCTTGCTATTTTGACAATATTTCCCCAAAGGCATAAAATAAATTTTTTTTATATATTGTAATTCATAGCTACAGGGATTTGCTGTGCCAATGGCATTACATTTATTTGACTGCTCTTGTTGACTTAATGTTGTGGAATCTTCTGGAGCACATCTGGATGAGTTGGTACAAAGTGAAAGGACAAAATGTAATCTCAGTGAAAGGATGAATTCCACAGTGCTTGTGTTTCAGGTCTAGGATGTTTATTGTGTGGTTGCTGGGTGGCCTTCACATTGGTGGCATGTGTTACCAAGTGAGTTGGCCAGTTTCTTAAGATCCTTCCTGGACCGATTAAAAGGGGAGAACTAATATAACTGGGTTCCAGGATAACAGAACTAAGGGCTGCTATACAGATTACATGGCCTTTTAATTTAACAAGATAGACAGATGGAAGGATGACTGAACGGATGGATGGATAGACAGATGGACAATTATAAAATTGAGTGAAACTGGGAGAGATTTGTTGGTCTTAAGGGACCCTAAATGTATACAGTGAAACGATTTATAATTTTGTCAGGATCCTGGCTCCAAAGCCCTGGTTAACATAACAATTGATAAGCTTAGTCAATATCGTGAGACATCCTTATTGTTAGGATGCAGGCATCCAAGAGCCATGGCTTTGATGAACAGTGATTGCAATCTGACCAGGAAAGTTTATATAAATGATTTGTTTGTGTATTTATTTATTTTTTAATCTCTTAAGTGGCCAAAATAGTATTGATAAAAGGAAATTGAGTTCCTATGAAAGCATGCTTTTGTAATCAGGAATGCTAGCTGACTTGACTCTTACATTTGAATATCAGGCTTCACAATTTCAAATCAATTGTGAAGGTTTTGAGTTTTGAAGAATTGCCAAATTATAATAGTATGTGTTATGTTTAAAGCTCTGTACACGTTAAGACTAATTTTAAAATATCACTTTTTATAAAAACTTGTTGACTAATCCTTATTCCATCTGATAAAAAAGACTTTAAAGATTTCTGTGATTTATGAAGGCTGAAAAAAATCACATTATATGCATTTATTAGAAAAAATAAACCATCCTTTAGTTTTATTTCCCTGTGGAAAAAAATTTATTTTCTATATTTTTTAGTCTAAAATTTGGTTAATATTTAGATTCATAATTAGATTTTTTATTTATCTTTGAGGAGAAATTTTCTTAGTGTATGTTAGACTTTTTGAGGCAAAAGCAGAAATAAATAAGATATTCCCAATGCATCTTACTACTTTTATAAATTAGAAATCTTAGTAGAAACAGTTTAACAATTCATCTTTCAGAATAACTTCAATTATTTCTCATTACCAATTGATATTTCTGTTTTTTGTTCTGTTTCCCTTTGCTGGAACTTTATACTTTTAGCAATTTTAAAAAGTCACTTTGCCTCACTTAGTCTCTTGTCTTGGTGAAGACTGAAGCGTAACTAAATATCTACAATTATGCTTTAAGATAAGTTTTCTCTGGAATTCATGAATAGTTTGTGCTATTTTTCTTGTTCTCTGTAATACAATCATCACTTCTGTTTAGGACTCATTTTGTAATGCCAGGTGTCTTATTATTGTTGTTGTAGTTGTTGTTATTGTTATTATTATTAGACTCTAGTGAAAGGAAGGCTTTGGCTGGTCTGTTGTAAATGGCACAGGGGTCCACAAGAAAATTAAATTGCTTCCTCTGAAATAAAGGCCTAAATTTACATGAGAACATGGATTGTAAAATGAAATATAAATTTTAGCTGATGAATGACAGAAGTAATTAAACATGGCATGAAAAGCACAGCCTGGGGACTTCAGTGGATCTAAATGTGGCTAATAGTTTTGTTTCTCAGATTTTAAAAGAGAAGCCTAAATCCTAAATCTTGATCATCATAAATCCCACCTCACCTCCAAAGTCTTAATTGCTAACACAAAATCATAGAACAATCAAGGAAGTTGCAAAAGTGCTTCCTCTTTATCACAGTGTCAACTATTGATACTTTCCCATAACTGTCATCAGTTTACTGAAACTTTATCATAACTGACACCTAGAGACAGAATGCAAAGTTTTAATGTTTATGGGAAGTATGTAATTTAGATATTCTATTTAAAAATGGATAGCTACTTTTTTATCTCCCAAAGTTGAATTGGTTTCCTTTATAAAAGTCTGAGGATTAAGTAATAAACTATTCTACTTGAATCCACTGTATTGCTTTTAGTCCAATAGCCAACTCTCTCAGTATTCATTTCTTTTTAAAATTATGGTCAGGGAACTTCAGTTAACTAAGTTACTTATTGTATTTGTTAATTGTATTATAAAATTTGGATTTTTTTTTGTAAAAATTTAAACCAAATTTGACTAGGTGCGTGTTTATATATAAGATTTCTGCAGTCATTCTTTAAAAATGCTCTGAAGTTCTATGGTTAACACAATTGTTTTGTTAAAAGGAATAAATACCTGCTTTACTTTAAAATCTTAAAATATGCTTAAACAGTTAACTTTCTATAATAAACCATCAGACTCTAAAATATATTAATGAATAATTAAGAATAAAAAGGTAAGTGGACTCTTAAAAAATTACAGAAATAATCCTCTCTAAACTTTACTACCACAAAAATTTTAACTTATTCAAGGGAAGAAAACTTACAGTTTCTAAATATCCCAAGTGCCTTTAGGATATATAATTTTTGGTTTTTTTATTTGCTTTGATTTTATTTGTTTGGATTTACAATACTAATTAAGTAGTTTCAAAAATGTCTCAAAATGTAGCTAAATATTTGTTTGTTTTTAGGAACTTTCAGAAAATGAAGTGGTTGGATCTTATTTCTCTGTGAAGTCTCTCTTTTGGAGGGTAATGTCTAAATCCTTTTTGTTAATATTCTTGATTTTTGGTTTTGGATAGCAATTTTGAAAGTTAAATGGCAATTAAGAGTTTCACTTTTTAAGATAGGCTTCCAGATAGATGTATTCATTTGCCTTCTTTATTATCTTCTAAGTCATCTAGGTAACTAACACTTTTATTTCTATACTTGTAAAAATTAAGAACTTCATAAATTGAACATATTTCTTTGAAGTCATTTTATGAAACTAAGTTTATTCCAAATTCTGAGAAGCTAGAGTCTCAGGGACTCTCTGGGAATATAATGGTGCCATCTAGAAGGTCCATGAGGGCTCTTTCTTTCCTCTCTTGTAAAATGAGATTAGAATTTTCTGCTCCATTTCTGTTTGGGAAAAATATTTACTTCTGTTACAGTGATCTATACTAGAATTCTGTCCTAGATATATACTAATCAGTGCTCTTTCTTTGAAAAGAAATCCTATAATTTAGAAAACAGCAACTCTTTTGATTTAAATAAAGACAAAATGATGATTCACAGATAACTTGTTTTAAATGTCATTTCAATTTAACTTACTCTTTGATGTTTAAAGCATAATAGCCTCATAATGACCATCCATTTCTTTCTCTGTTCTAATTCTGCATTATGCACAGCACGATTTATTACTAATGTACTTACTACTTTCCTTTAAGAATGTTCCTCTTTCTTTGAAAATTCACACGTGGTATATGCTTAATGTAACAATAGATATTGCAATGAAAATGCTACACTCTTAGGGCCTGGCCATTTTCCTTTCTTGGCTGTCAAACTGTTCATGATTGAAAACTACCTTTTTTTTCTTTAGAACTTTAGTATTTGCTGTAGGGTCTCTTAAGTAGACTGGCAGGTATCAGATTAAGTCACGTGTTGGTCAGTGAGCAAGTATAAACTACATTTATTCATCCTTACCAGCTTGAATGCACGCACACTTTTTTTTTTGGCAGCTTTTTATTGTTGTGATTTTATTTTAGTAATTTTTACCCTCTTCATTTACACTGTATGGCTGCCTTCATTGAAGTTACTCTGTACTTTGCTGAAATAATAATTCCTCTTATATGTTCATGCATTGTCCCAGAACACACAGAATTAGTGCTTTTAAATTGTTCCATGACTTTAAATGACGGCTTTATCCAAAAACTATTTCACTGGCTGGGCCCGGTGGCTTATACCTGTAATCCCAGCACTTTGGGAGGCTGAGGAGGGTGGATCAACTGAGGTCAGGAGTTTGAGACCAGCCTGACCAACAGGGCAAAACCCCGTCTCTATTAAATACAAAAAATTAGCCAGGCATGGTGGCGCATGCATGTAATCCCAGCTACTCGGGAGGCTAAGGCAGGAGAATTGCTTGAACCCAGGAGGAGGAGGTTGTAGTGAGCTAAGATTGTGCCATTGCACGCCAGCCCGGGCAACAAGAGCAAACCTCTGTTTCAAAAAAAAAAAAAAAAGGGAAATGGCACACTTCTTCAGAGTAGAATTTGGGGGTGCTCTGGGTTGAACTTGCTCTATGTGCAGCAAATGTGCACACTGGTCATTGTGAATGAAGATTTGTCACCAGGACCAACTTCATAATTAGTAGTTTTTCAAGTGTTTCCCTTTCAAGTGGCGCTCTCAAGATCTTTGCTACTTCCAAGTTTTCCACTTAACCAGTACTTTCCATTTGGTTGTTTTCATCCTCAAATATTCTTTAATAACCTTTCTCAATCTCTTGAACTCTTTGATCCTAGAATAACAAATGTGCAACTTTAAAAATAAGCAAGCTTTCTTGTATCCAAGGCCTGGTGGTAATGTCTTCTCTCGGCCTATGACAATGAACAGTTGACAAATGACTTGGGTCATATAGGCAGAACCTTTAGGGGTCATCTGTTTTACCAATGAGGAAAGTAAGGCCCATCAAACTGATGTCATTGCCTTGAGATACCCAGATGGCATGATCAGAAACAATATTTCTCTCTCTCTGAATGCCATACAAATAAATATTTTGAAGAACTTTGAAGAGCAGTAGAGTCCCTCTTTGAGTTTATGATGAATAAAGATACTTCGTGTAAATAAAGCTGTTCCTTAACCTGTTATTTTTGATTGACACCCTTTCAAATTCTTCTTGCATTATTTGACCCTTTTCTTCAGCAGCTGTGTTAGCCACCAATGGATGGATGTGTTTAAGAGCCATGAGACTGCTGTGTCTGATACGCCATTTACAAAATCAGAAAATCAGTGACCAAGCCTACTTTGTTTGAGTATTGTCTTCCATAGTCACATTCAAAGGTCACTCTGGTAACTAATTGACCCCACTGCTCTTTACCCAAGCAATATTGTTATTCTGATGAACTTTTAGAGGAGATGTATATGAAAGGAGGTTACCCAGGGACATTTTCAGACATGCAAAATATCTAAATAACTCAGATAAAATCTTGCATGAAGAGTATACATGTGCTTTGTGGGTTAAGCAGGATGTGATTTAAAATAAATTCCTATCAGGATTTATACAGATCAATACATGTGTCCAAGAGATAGCAACTGATTTACACTGAGTGAAACTACATCCTAGTAAAAACTTGCTCAGCTGGAACATCAGTGCTACTTGCTATATCTTAGTTTTCCTGAGAGCAAAATAATGGAAAGAAAAGACTGTGTACAGGGATAGTCTAATTGTCTGAAAGCATAACATTTGTTATTCATCAAAACACTATCTTAGGATAAAAAATATTAAGCGGTGGATATGACAATTACCATGTCTCTCATGAAAACAATAAAAATTATGAGAATCAAGTTAAGTAAAAATTGTATTTAAGACTAACTTCCCACTTGAAGGTGGTAACTTAGTGCAGTGTTTTCAAATATTTAGCGTGCTTACGTTTCTTTTTAGTTACCTCCTTTGAGTGGACTTACAGACTCGGGTAAAAGAATTAATTGAACAAACCACCTTACAAGAACATTGCAGTGAATCAAAGAGAAATTTAAATATATTTTAAATGGAAAAGCCTGGAACATGCCAAGATACTTCATATAAAAATCAAGAAAAGGGTCACAATGGGCAAAGAAGAGTACATAGAAAAATACAAAGCAATTTAGAAGTTATGTCAGAGTACCGCCTTCTGGTCAGGTCAAGCAAAAGTGTGTCTGAAGGAAGACTGAAGGCTGAGGAGAAGAGTTATTGACTTTTTAAAACAAGAATGGAATCCTGTACTGAAGCGCTTACATGCTGAACAATTCAACCATAGATAACATCCACCCAAGATGAGTTCAGGAATTATCTCCATTTTTAAGTATGATGTATTTATACTCAAAAATATGTGTAACTTTTAATTAATAGTCTCAAAAAAAACAAAACAAAACAAAACAAAAAAAACCAGGTCTCTGTAAGGCAAGTCCAAGACTATTATTCCTTTCCCATATTATTGCTAGAAATTTGTAGATTATTTCAGCAAGCCCAAAAGATTACAATATATATGATGATTTTCTATTTGTATGTATTTTCAAACAAATGTAGTAAAAGCTTTAAAACTTTTCTTTGGCCACGATTAAAGTTAGAGAGGATAGTTAAAACATCTTAAGTAAACATAAAGAACTTCCTGGCACCATAAATTGTATCAAGAAGCAATGGAAATAGAAAGTTTAAGGATTAAAAACCAGCAGAATTTCGCTAAGGATTATGGTGCCAGTAAATCATCTTCTAAGAAAAAAAGGATCAAAGCTTTATTATAAGATGAAACACTTCAGACTGGGCTGGACAAAGCACCGAGAGGGTTTTCTGTAAAAGCAATCCTACCTTGAGAGGATGGATGGATGGCAGAACAAATGCACTTGTTGGACTTCATCATCCAGGTGCAATTCACTCGAATAAACTCAGCAGGAAAAGGAAAAGATAGAACAGGCCTGTGCCTGGAATTGAGCTAATTGCTCCACACTCGTCTTTGCAGCACAAAACAGTCATTCTAGGCTGTCATTATCTCTTCTTTGTAGTGTCTCGGGGATCATTTGATTAAATAAAAGCACATGCACCCTGTGCTGAAAATAGAAGAAAGAGCTGATTCCACACATGGCTTATTGTAAACACATAAGCAATGTCTTTCACTCCCTGTTTCAGTGTCTGGGTCTCATTTGGAAGGATTAGGTTGTACACAGGTAATAAAATCCAGGATAACAAAAGCCAAGAATTATTTGTACCTATCAGGGAAGGGGATTGGTTTAACTGTGTTCCCTTAGTCTCAGGTTAAGTCTAAACAGATTTTTTTAATTTTGATCTATTTTTAAATCAAGATCTAGAAAAATAAAATATCTCATTGTTAGTGATCCATCTTTTCGAGGAATAGAATTACTAAACCTTTTAACTAGAACTGGAATATAGAAATGCTCCCAATTTAGATGCTAGATTCTATGACTTCACCACCTTACTAGCAGACATTAAACTATAATTTGTTAAAAAGTGAATAACATATGCTGGGGTTATTACCACCCACCTACTCTTACTTCCTCTAATCCCTTGATTAGCCTTTGTTGATAATCTATAACCAAGGATACATTTCACCTAAGTGACAGGCAAAGTATTTTGAAAACTTCTGTACCAATTAATTTCTTTTGTTGTACCATGAATTTCTTAGTCTCTGTCAAAAAAAAGGGAAATATAGGTGGGTGGGGGTGGAAATCATGGATTAGGTCTCAGCAACTCTAGATTCAAATCTCAGCCTTGCCAATCTCTAGTCATTTGGCTTTGAGTGGGGTACTTATCTTCTCTATACCTCAGTTTATTTACCTTAAAATAAGATTCCTGTCATGAAAAACACTGGAGTGTGAAAACAGCAGCATGTAATTGCTGCACAACAAATGTTCCTTTCTTTCTGTGTGATTTAATCCACCTTTCCGACTGCCCTAATCCAGTCTTCTCTGTTGATGTTATTAAGGCTGACGACTCTAATCTCATCATAATACTGTTGTTAAGAAACTTTCTTTAACTGCTCCAGAAGACCTGTAATATAAACTTTCAGTCCCACCATGATAACTTCCCCCGAGGAGTTCCTGTTCAGCTGTATCTGTCTTAATCCATCCCTTGCTACTCTTGGTCTTGGTAGTGAAGGGATCTTTGGGTTACTTTTTCATAGCAAAGGCAGGAAAGGGAGGTGTCATGTGGAACAAAATTTCACTATTAGTTTAGAGATACTTCTTTAATCATTACAAAAGATTTACATGTGGGATGCAGGGTTAATATGATCTTATTTATTGCCTATTCATATCACATTTATTTTTCTGAAAGCATATCACTATTCCGACATTTTGAAGCAGCAGACTTGGAAACAATTATTCTTTTCATGATTTCTCTTGCTATAGTTATTTTCTCTGATACACCTATTAACAAAAACCTGAAATCACTTAATTAGTCTCTATTACTATATAATCTCTGGGCTTCATTTCCTTGACCACTGCAGCATCATTCTACTAAAGAAAATAGTGGCTGGAAATTTAGAGTTGCGTTGACATTTATCTTCATTGTGCTATAAGACATTTTCTGACAGTGACTTGAGAGGCAAATACAAATTTTCTCAACTAATGTTTTCTGAAGAGTAATTCAAACTGCTGATCAAAATGAGGGGTTGAGAATGGTACAAACCTTCCCCGTACAGCTCTGATCATTCATTTCCATCCAGACGTGCGGCAGGCCAGCTCTTCCTGTCCTGGGCTTCTGCAAAGCAGAGCTTCAGAGTCCTTATTGCAAAAATGCACAAGTAAGTTCAACCATTCAGTTCATTTCTTTCTGAGCTTGCATGAGCTGTGATTTCTGAGAGCCAACTTACTGTACTGAAAACCTATTCCTTATACTAACCTGTTTTGTACATAGGAAAAGGAATTGTAATCTTAATTTTTTTCAAGGAATAATATAACTAACGCTTTCTTTAAATTGCCAGCTCATTTGTTCTAAAATCTTACTAAAGATACCTGTTATGGACTAATTGCTTCATGCTTTGAAATCTGTGTTGTTAACTGGTGTCTTGATGTTCTTTATTAATTATGAACTTGGATGAATATTCCTTATGAAAGTGGATCCTAAACTTTGGATGGATGAGAATCACACGGGGCACATGCTGAAATACAGACTCGGCTCTACTCCATAAGAACTGAGTCACATCTCAGAGAATCATGCAATTCCAGCAAATTGACTGCTAGAATTTGAGAACAACTACCTTACAAGTTCAAGGATTATTCTTTCCTTTTAAGGGCTTTGTTTTTATTCTTTGCTTTGAAGAACTAGGTTAGTTTTTTTCTTTTTAGTCTTCTTGCCTTTTTTCTTGTCCCCCTCAACAAGACTTCTAATTCAACAAGGACCTAGTTGAGAGCATTACCTTAGAAAACTAAGTACCAGCTGCAATATGCAAATTTTATTGAATGATATTTTGGATTTAATACTCTTTGCCCTTTAAGTGCTCAATAAGTGATTTTGGTGGACTATCAACACTTCAATAAATATGTGTTATTTAGATCTATTTATGAGAAAAATAACAAAGGAAGAAAAGAAGCACAGCTTTTCATAATTGTTCAGTAGGGTCCTGCTTCTCTTTTCAAATACCCCAGATATCTAGACCAATATATTTCCTAATCAGAACTAAGAAACGACTTTAAATAGTATAAATAATATTAATGTTAATTTTTACAATTGTATTAATAGTTATTAGAACATAGAGAAGCCAGTGTGCATGTTCCACATAACTTCCAAAGCAAGGATTCTCACACTTGAGTGTGTATCAGAATCACCTGGCAGGCTGGTTAAACCAGAATGCCTGGCTCCACTCGCAGAGTTTCTGATGCTGTTAGTCTGGATGGGATCAGAGGATTCTAGTTTCTAAAAAGTTCCCAGGTGACATCAATGCCACTGGTCTGTGGACCACATATTTGAGAGATTTACTGTACAGAGGAAGGAAACTTTTTAAACAGAGCAGCAAGTGACTCAGAAGATACCTTGGAGAGCATCAGAATTCCATAGTTTGCAAAGTTTCTTTTTGCTGTGGTATTCTGCCCATCCTCACGCCTTCAATGAGCTCCCCAGAACTTTGATTTTAAAAATAAGTAAGAGTAATAAATGACTATCTTGAGCAAGCTAAATCTTCATTGTTGATGGAGTGTACTTCTTTCTCTGTAGGCCCCTGAACACACAACCTCCCTCCACCCATAGATACACACAGAAAAGGGTTGTTAGTACACTTGGGGCCCGGGAGTACAGTCTTGACAAATCAAAGATAAGAAAATTGAGTCCCAGAGAGAGAGAAACATGCCCAAGTTATATAGCCAGAAATTGCTAGGAAGATGTGAGTAAACATTTATGTTCCATGCTTATCTCTTCTGCTTTTGATAGCCTATGTTTATATCTTTTACCTTTACCTGTAATTTTATTTCAAGTCTCACTTCTTCACGCATTGACTAAATATTTAACAGTTTCATGACTATGCAGTTGCTCAATAAAATCTACAGTTGAATTATGGAGTTTCTTTGTAGAGAAGTACCATTTTGAACAAAAATTATTGAAGAAGAAAACATCACTTAAAAAATATCTGATTAGAATATCTTTGAAACTTTTTTATTTCTTCTTCTTAGCCTTATGCACAGGTCCCCATAATTACCATACCCATTAGCCCTGTTTTTATGAAGAAATGTTCTCCTTCTTCCTCCCACTTAGCTCCCCAAGTTGTTTTGGAAATGTTCTTCTGGGTTATAGAACAGCATTTCACAGCAACTAATGGCAGTAGGTAAAGTCTCTATTATGTTCATTTTATTTCTGTGAAAGCATAAAGGACCCCATGGAAAATGGAATCTTTTCTCCTCCTGTGAGCTTTACATGAGAATATGAACTTGACTTACAGAGTGAAAATGGCTTTTCTCCCCCCTCACTCTGTAAGTCAAGTTCATGTTCTCATGTTAAAAAAATTATAATACGGTGAAACCCCGTCTCTACTAAAAAATACAAAAATCTAGCCAGGCAAGGTGGCGGGCTTCTGTAGTCCCAGCTACTCGGGAGGCTGAGACAGGAGAATGGAGTAAACCCGGGAGGCGGAGCTGCAGTGAGCTGAGATCCGGCCACTGCACTCCAGCTTGGGCGACAGAGCGAGACTCCGTCTCAAAAAAAAAAAAGAAGTAAAAATAATAATAATAATAATAACAATAAATAAAAAAATAAAAACCAGAAAACAAAATGAAAAGAGGAGCCAGCAAGAAAAGCACTATTTCAGACATGTCACTATTAAAGAAACTTACTTCGCCTTGCTAATTGAAGACACTGTGTAACCTAGCTTGTACCCAACTACCATTTGACTGCTTCCAGAGAGCACATAGAAAAATGGCATTAAGTATATTCTTCAACAAGCTGAAATATTATAAATATAAACACATGTGGTCATATAATAGAAAAGTAAAAGGCAGTTTCGTAAATTAGCCATGTGCTGGCCACTTAACTGGAGAGTATCCTTTGGAAACATTTTGTTTAAATCATGATTACCCTTTAACCTATGAGAGAATCTCCAACCTAAACACTTGTATTGGGGAAGCTCAGGAATAAAGATGAGAAATATTGGGGTTCTAGTCACACATCTACCATTTATGAGCACAACCACTCTGAGTTCCATCAGTAAAATGGGGCTAAGAAGCCTTGCCTTCTGACCTCATGGGGTTTTCATGGGAACCAAACGTTGTAATGTAGACACGTACACTTTTAAATTCTAAAGCTCTGTATTAGTTGGCAGCTATTAACTCCTTGATCTTTTCTAAAATAATTACTTCTTCTTGCTTGCTACAACATTTGTTTTCTTTGGTTCTTTCTTTGCTACTCATATTCCTTAAAAAAGTTTCCAATCCAAAGTTTAAAACCCGATTCCCTAGAGTCTGCTGTTAGAGGCAGTCTCAACAGCAGCAGAAGTGGTCAAACCAAGCAGTCATACACCAAAATCTACGGCTGGATTATATAATAATAAATTGCATGAAATCTTAGAACTAAAACAAAGACCTTAGCCATAACTGGGTGCAACAAATTCTAAACAATTACTTTCATCTGAGAAATCCTCTGTTCAACAAAATCCAATGTGGAAATTCAATAGATAGAACAGACGGGAGCAGTGGGGCTCCAGCTGAAGGGGGCATGGAGTTCTGCAGAACTTGCAGGTGCTCCATGAATTCTCCTTTACACTTCAGAACACATTTGAATGCTGCTTTTGAAGCTCACAGGGATGAAGAGTGTGTAGACAAAGGTCTGTATTGATATTCATAGGGCAGAGCCACCAGGCAAAGTTCAAAATGTGCTGTGTTCAACAAGGCAGGAAAATATGCAATGTGATTTTCAAAGATTTTCATTGAAATGCTCAAGTATTAGAAGTATTATCTTTTGGAGAATGTAGTTTTCATTTTCCTAATAGAAGCACTGTGAAATGATGACGATAAAAATACCGATGGCATTGCTCTGGTATGGAAAAAGGTAGGAAGTCAAAGTGGGAGGGAGAGTTATATAAAATAGACTGTAACTTTGTAACATTAACATAGACAGGATTAGGTAGAAAGTAGTGCTAATCCATAATTTAGAAGTGTACTTTGAGATTGAGAGGAACGTGGAATTTCTTCATGAAATGACTATAAGTAGAAAAAACACATTTGATAATATGAAAGAAACCATTTTTATAGTACTGCTTGATGTTGAATCCAGATTGAAAATGTTTTCACATTTAGTTACTTCCTATGGCTTGTTTTATGTCCTTTTTAGTTTAAAGAGATTATATGGCCATTTTTAGTAGACTTGCCAATTTTAATAAAAGTCTAAGCCAGGTGTGGTGGCTCATGCCTGTAATCCCAGCACTTTGGGAGTCTGAGGCAGGAGGATCACTTGGAGCTAGGAGTTCAAAGCTGCAGTGAGCTATGATCACGCCACTGCACTCCAGCCTGGTCAAGCAAGCAAGACCCTTTCTCTAAAAACAAAACCAAACAAATGAAATGAAAATAAAAAATAAAAATCAGCTGGGTGCAGTGGTGCATGCCTGGGGCTACTACTTGGGAGGCTGAGATAGGAGGATCACTTGAGCCCGAGAGTTTGAGGTTATAGTCAGCTATGACCACACCCCTGCACTCCAGCCTGAGTGACAGAGCAAGACTGTTTCTAAACAAACAAACAAACAAAAAGAATATTAAAAGTCATTAAAGAAAATGGTCAGATACTAAAATGTAAAATAAATCCAAAAACATACTTGCCAATATAAATCACATGTGTAACTTTAAACATTTTAAATATTTGTGATGAAAGTTTTAGGTATAAGCAAGACATCTTAGATGGGCGTATTGATTTTGTTTTCTATTTTGTGGTAACTTAAATTGTCCTTTAGTAATCTGAAGCTCAATAATCTCCAAATGTGGCAAGAAAGAAGTTTTTAAACTATCTGAATAGAACTTGCAACTAATCTTACAATTAAAAACTACCCCTAAAATATGTTTATAACATAAACAAAGAGATCTTCAAAAACCATAAATAGTTTAAAAATTAAATACCACAGTATGAATGAGGCCTTTGATATTTCTAACATTTATTGTATATATATTTTGGTATAAGCCTATTTAGCACACATGCAAATATTCTCTGATATTCTTGAAGTATCTACATCATGTAATCTTAAGAATTGAAAAGCTAGGCTATATTTTGAACACTCAACTCTTTTACATAACAAATTTATCATGAGATGATAATTTCATAATTTATTAATTTTATAATTAACAAACAATAATTCATAATTATTTTAGTTTAAAAAATTATAATTTTCTATCCTTTATTTTTTGAAGAATCATAACAGGAGAAAAGGTAATGCCAAAATGAGGTATTTGGGTTTAAAACACAATAACCTAACTCAATTTCATTTGCCAAAAGTTTCAGACCCAAAGTTTACGCCTATCAGACCTACACAGAAAATCACATCTTTGGAGAGGAATAGTCAGCATCACCTTGATTGAAGGGAGAGACCTCAAGGCCATGGATTCCAATGGGTTGAGCGACCCCTACGTGAAGTTCCGGCTTGGGCATCAGAAGTACAAGAGCAAGGTAACCATATCTCTGTTGTGTTCCTGTCAATATTTGGAAGGCGTTGGTTGGTTAATAGTCCTGGTTTAGGAGATGAAACCACTAGATAATTTTTTAAATGCTTAACAAACTTTTTTTAACAACATATCAGAAAACAAGACCAATAATTGTATAGCATTTTTTCATTCAGGTACTAGGTGACCTCACGTAAACTACTTGTCTATGTCCCAATTTCTTCATCTACAACATAGGAATAATAGTTGGAACTATCTCCTGGCATAGCTCTGAGGATTAAAGCAATAACAGCCACCCAGAAAACACATAGTTCATGCCTGGCACATAAAGTACTCAGAGTGTGGCCTTTTTTTTTTTTTTTTTTTAATGGAGTCTCACTCTGTCACCAGACTGGAGTGTGGAGTGCAGTGGCACGATCTTGGCTCACTGCAACTTCTGCCTACTGGGTTCAAGCAATTCTTCTGTCTTAGCCTCCCGAGTAGCTGGGACTGCAGGTGTGCACCACCACGCCCAGCTAATTTTTGTATTCTTAGTAGAGACGGCCTTTCACTATGTTGCCCAGGATGGTCTCAATCTCCTGACCTCGTGATCCACCTGCCTCGGCCTCCCAAGATTGTAGCTTTTAACATTATTACAACTAGTGCTAATATCAATATTACAAATAGCATTATTTTACATGCCATAAAAATCTTCATACGTTACTCTTAGACATTTTATCCAACCTGAATTGTACCAATGCAAATAGCAAATTTTAAAATGTATTAGAACAAATTACTTTGTCTCTCCATATCTTAGTTTTCCCATCTGTAAAAATGAGAGTTAAAATAATGCCTACCTAACAGAGTTACTGAGATTAAATGAATATAAGTTAGTTATGCATTTAAAGGGCTTAGAATACTTCCTTGTCCATAATGACTCAGCAAATGAAAATAGCAGAAGAGGAAGAGTAACAACAGTAGTAAGAAATATATCATATAGTATCAATTATATTAGTAGTAATAATATATTAAACAATAATATTAGTGATATAAGTAATAATGAATAAGGGTCTAGTACTCATAGCTATATTTTTGGCACATATCTTATGTATTAGTTCATTCTCACACTTCTATAAAGAACTACCTGAGACTGGGTAACTTATGAAGAAAAGAGGTTTAACTGACTCACAGTTCTGCAAGCTGTACAGGAAGCATGGCTGGGAGGCCTCAGGAAACTTACAATCATGGCAGAAGGCAAAGTGGAATCAAACATGTCTTTCTATGGCAGAGCGAGAGAGAGTGAAAAGGGAAGCACCACACGCTTTTAAACAACCAGATGTTGTGAGAACGCATTCACTATCATGAGAACAGCAAGGGGGAATCCAGCCCCATGATTCAGCCATCTCCCACTAGGCCCCTCCTCCAACATGTGGGGATTGCAATACAACATGAGATTTTAGTTGATACACAGAACCAAACCATATCATCTTATCTCTGTTGTAATGAACTATGTCCTCTTTATTGGTCAGTTTTTACAGCTGTTATTCATAGACAGCTTAGGACAACTGATCATATCCATCTTGTATTAAAGATCACATTCCATTCCGATGGGCATTTATTCACCTTAGTGTCATAATTTCTATAGATTTTTGATAAACAGCCTGCTTAGGTCCCTTCCAGCCCAGGAAGTTTTCACTAGTACTTACAGTAGTTTAGAAATATCACAGAGCCCATCATTAGCAGGCAGGGAGTACTGCTAGCAGGCTGGCTGGAGTGCCCACATGGAAAGGGAAGGCATTATACCTGACCTGAAGGAAATCATATAGGGAAGGCAATCCTAAAAGAGAAAAATGGAAATTTAGTCTGTTTAAGGCCAGATAAGTAAAGACAGACCACACCCCAAAATACCATAGGAGTTCATCTGAGCCTGATTATAAGATATTTAAATTATCATAGCCTTCATTCAGTGCCATTTTTTTTTCTGCCATGGGGCTTAATAACATATATTAAAGTAGCTACTGGTTCCAAAAATAGGTACCTATGACCACTTCTGTCTTGTCCTTTCTTAGCACCATTTCCGTGTTCTACTAGGCTTCAACCATTACTTATTTTTATAGTTCTGCTCTTTAGGTATGAAATATGAAACCCAGCAATGGACATGTGTCTCTCTTTGCTCTTTCTTTCCTTGATCTATTGCTGATTAATTTCAGATTATGAACTTTAAAAATTGTGATTCATTTGCATTACCTTTGCATATAACATACTTCATTGCTTTCAAACTTTACATCTGAAGATCTGTCTGCCATACATTAAAAAGAGAAAAGGCCACTGCATGCCTTCCTGCTAAAAAGAAAGAACAAGGAAACAAATATGAATGTTGTTTAACCCAGTGGTGAATGGAATTTTAAAATTCCATTCCTATCAATATAGGTTACTTTGTTCATTGATTCTACTGTACAAGATGACTTTTCTGAATACTTGAAGTTACACAATTACATTTCAGATATCTTTCTTATATATGCAACACAAAGAGTATATCCACATATATGTATGCATACATATATACTCATATATATTCATTTATTATTTTGCAAACATTTTTGGCATCTGGTTTTGGGGGAAGAATCTTAAGCTTTTTTATTTTTTTTTGAGACAGAGTCTCGCTCTGTCGCCAGGCTGGAGTGCAGTGGCACAATCTCGGCTCACTGCAACCTCCGCCTCCCAGGTTCAAGCAATTCTTCTGCCTCAGCCTCCCTAGTAGCTGGGACTACAGGCGAGCGCCATCATGCCCAGCTAATTTTTGTACTTTTAATAGAGACAGGGTTGCACCATGTTGGCCAGAATAGTCTCGATCTCTTGACCTCGTGATCTGCCCGCCTTGGCCTCACAAAGTGCTGGGATTACAGGCGTGAGTCACCGCACTTGGCCGAGTTCTGAAGCTTTAATCAAAGACTTTGAGTTAGTGTCTAAATGCTAAAACATACTGACCTTAGGTGTGTCACTTAAACTCTAGGTCTCAGCTTATCCATCTATAACATGAGATACTACATCAGTGCTATAAGTCTAAGATAAAAGTTTGACCACCCAAAAGCTACTTGCTTTTTTCTCCTACTCTCACAGAGATTCACTGTGTGTTTTTCATGTACTCAAGTCAGGATTCCAATGTGTATGGCAAGTAAGGGAAAAAAAAACTCTGAAAATCCTCATCCTCCTTTATTATGAGATGACTGACTATGAGTTATATTTTAATGTATTAACTATGATTAGGTAAAATATTGCTAGTATCCGAGTGAGCTATTTCTTTCATAGATTATTACCTCTTCTACATAATTTATATATCTTATCTGTTACTTAAGATAATCAAAGGATATCTTTTTATTTTCAGTACACATCCATTAAGGTCCATTCAGGTACTACTCAGTAAAGATGCTGGAGATTGAATGAGTCATTTCCATTATTTCTGTAATCTTTTTTTCAAATAGCACACAGCATGCTTTTCTAGATACTATAGTACCAAAAGTTTGATTTAGTGTCTCAGGTTGAAGTTTTTTTAAAAAGCTGCTAGCAATATGACAATACTGATTTTTTTTTTTCCAGATTATGCCAAAAACGTTGAATCCTCAGTGGAGGGAACAATTTGATTTTCACCTTTATGAAGAAAGAGGAGGAATCATTGATATCACTGCATGGGACAAAGATGCTGGGAAAAGGGATGATTTTATTGGCAGGTTTGTGCAACTTGTAACTTTTGGTTCACCCCTAGAGCATTTTTATTAAGAGAATATTTGCTGTAAGCCTGGTTATTGTAAATGATCTTTACTGTTTTGAAGAAAGGGACTTTACCATGTTAAGGCAATGCTTGGATGAACTGAAAAATAGATTCAAAAATTGACCAGTAGGTGGCGGTTTTGACCAGTTGATGGACACAGGCTATCTGAATTTTGATATCCATGAATTTTCTCCAGATGTCAAAGTTATGGGAGTTGAAAAAGAGGAATTTCATCTGATATAAGATACATAAAGGAACAAAGAGCATATTCATAGTCTGTGAAGTGATCTAAGATAATATTTATTTTCATAGAGCATACTATCACCATAAAATACATTATTTTCTACAGCGCCCTACAAAGTAGACAATACTTGTAATCTCCTTGGAGTTCATAAATCCATAAAGAGTTCCCAAGTTTTAGTGTAGGAAGCATGTAAGTGAGGCAGATCCATGTTAATCTGATAACACAGTAAAGAAAGGAGTATTTTGAGGCTTACATGACATTTTTCCACAAAGTCAGGGTTATTTTGAGTGACCATTTGAATCATATGAATTGTTTTCTTATTTTAAAGCCTGTGTTTATATTTTTTGATAGTTATATATGTGTCTTTGTAGCAAAACACGTTGAAACATGCCAATATTGATATAAAGTGTGGTGTACCGAAACATTTGTTAATTTTTTAAATTGAGATGAGGGGGCGGAGCAAGATGGCCAAATAGGAACAGCTGCAGTCTCCAACTCCCAGCGCGAAGGACACAGAAGACCGGTGATTTCTGCAT
>NW_012115488.1:13660188-13681592 GCF_000951035.1 Colobus angolensis palliatus | reverse complement strand
CACACCAACATTGCACAAGTATACATATGTAACAAACCTGCACGTTATGCACATGTACCCTAGAACTTAAAGTATAATAAAAAAAAAAAAATTTTAAATTAAAAAAAATTCTTTCCTCACTGTAGCTTACATGAAACTCCAAGTCTTTAAGCATACAGCCTGAAGAAAATGTATACATCCTAAGAGTAAAATAAATTATACTCTGGAAAAGTAAGAACAAGAATCCAATCCAACATATTTATCTCTTGATTTTTTTATGATGCAGTTATATATATATATCGTCGTCTTCATAGGATTATATAGTGAGCGGTCAAAAATGAGCCTCAGGCAGCCTTTACTGTTTTACTTGTAAAGTGAACCTGGAAAACACCACCATAATCTAATACTACATTACATTTCAAGCCTTTTTAAAGCACAGGCCTTTATTGCACATGTTTTTCCCTTAATTAAAACACTATTTTCAGAGTTTTCTTAAAGTTTTATCTTGTTCTCTTTGGGATATACCACATCTGTTAATACATTAAATGCATTTCATTATAATTATGTATCTAAGATTCTGTCTTCCTCAATAGGCTATGAGCTCTTTCGAGAAGGTACTATGTAGCTATTCCTCGAATGATGAGTTCATTTTCTTTGGTTATAATAATATTAGTTATATTTGGTGACCACAAGATAATCAGAATGATGGGCATGTGTAACTTGCTACCTCCACCTTATTTCTTTGTATTCAAACTTTCTTATCTTGGTAAAATAATGAAGATTATGCTGTAAATATGCTGTCTTCCTGTATTTCTAGGTATATATTACATTCCTTCATATCCCTTCTTCTCTCTATTTTTTTTGTATGATGACAGATGTTCTTTTATATTTTTTTTCCTTTGGTAAGAATTTTCCAATTTAAAAACTGAAAATTTCTAAGGCCAATTGGGACTGATCATTTTCTTTTCCTCACTTAATAACATTATGAATTCTTCAAGGGCAGACATGGTTGACAGAGAGGTGGACCTAACTATCTCACTTCACCTTGTTCCTAAAGATTTTTCATATTTTGGCTAATTTTTGAGAAGACAGTGACAAATTTCTGGGTGGAAGATCAGAGGGATTGTTCCAGATACCTGTGGAAGCTTGAAAAAGAGAAGTCTATTTTCGGTCATATACCAAACTGAATTGCCTATGAAAGCAATTTAAGCCCAAAAGGTTAGAGTGAAATGAGCACAGGTGTAGACAAGACAGCTCTGGAGTAGTGGTTTATATTGGTTTACGCAATGAAAGGAGTGAGTGTTGAATTTTGAGATACTGAAAGATGGACAGTAGAAACATGTTGCACACTCCTAAATTAGCAAGGTTGCCTTTTGCAGAAATAACTGTGATGCATCATCATTTCAAATCTTTTTGATGACCAGATAGCACTGAAAACTCTAGGCCTCTAACTTGATGCTTGTTAAATTGCTCTTTAAAAACATCCTGCCGCTGAAAAGCAACATATTATTATACCTAAGTATCAGGCAACTGTGTTTATTTATTTGAAACTTGCATGGAAACAGTGGAGATAATACAGATTATAATAGAATTACTTAATTCCTAGAATAGTTTCAAAGACAATTGACTTACTTTCCAATTAAATTTGAGTACTCCAGGTAAAGTAACAGTCATACAACTGTCATCATAATCTTCTGTCCTCTTTTGCAAGCTCTCACTGCAACATTCTGTGTCTGTGTTAATTTTGAAAGTAGAGACTATTCTAGGAATTTGCTGGAGGCTTGTGAGTAAGTTTAAAGTTGGCCATAGAGGGTGATACTATTCCTTTGATGGCTAGTAACATTTTTTAAGGGTACTGTCTAAACTGAGTCCCAAATTTGAGAACACTTGTATGGATTACATTATCTATATAAACGAGTTTATTATGCTATGGTTTATAATTGTCTATTTCATTTTCCGTTTTTGGTCATATATAATGATTTTTTATAATACATTTTGTAAATGCAAACTCAATAACAGACTTTGTTTCATAATATTGAATAAGAACAAGAGTGGCTATGAATGAAAGAGCCACTTGCAAATCTGGAGTGTCAAAGAGTTAAAACTATTTTAGTACTGAACTTTACCCACTTCCATTCTTTAGTTTTTGTTTTTGTTTTTGAGACAGGGTCTGGATCTGTCACCCAGGCTGGAGTGCAGTGGTGTGATCTCGGCTCACTGCAACCTCCACCTCCTGGGCTCAAGCGATCCTCCCACCTCAGCCTCCCAAGTAGCTGGGACCACAGGCATGCACCATCATGCCTGGCTAATATTTGTATTTTTGGTAGAGGCAGCGTTTTGTCATGCTGCCAAGGCTGGTCTCAAACACCTGAACTCAAACAATCCACTGGTGTCGGCCTCCCAAAGTGCTGGGATTAACAGGTGTGAGCCATTGCGCCCAGCCCCAACTTCCATTCTTACTTGAACTAATATAGTCAGGCATTTGCCCCTAGCAATCCACCAAAACTGCTCCTGTCAATGTCACCCAAGCCCACCACGTTGTTCAATTCAATGACCAGTTTTCAACCTTCGTCTAACCTGCCCCAGCAGCAGTGCTGGATTTAGCTGACCCCTTCTTTACTTTGAAACACATTTTTCACTTGCCTCCCAGGACAACACATACTCCTTGTTTTTTTCTTACCTCACTGCATGCTCCTTCTTGTCTCCTTTGCAGGTGTTTCCTTATCCCCTCATGTAGTTCTGGAAGGCCTCAGAGCTCACTCTTTGGGCATCTTCTTCATCTGTACTGGCTCCCATGGTGACTTCATCCATTCACAAGAGCCCAGCTCCACTTCATAACTCTTCTCTGCATTCCAGATTCCTGTATTGCACTGCCTGCTTGATATCACTATATGAAAGCCTAATAGGTTTCTCCAGTTTAGAATGTACAAAGCTAAGGCCGGGCGCGGTGGCTCAAGCCTGTAATCCCAGCACTTTGGGAGGCCGAGACGGGTGGATCACGAGGTCAGGAGATCGAGACCATCCTGGCTAACACAGTGAAACCCCGTCTCTACTAAAAATACAAAAAACTAGCCGGGCGAGGTGGTGGGCGCCTGTAGTCCCAGCTACGCGGGAGGCTGAGGCAGGAGAATGGCGTAAACCCGGGAGGCGGAGCTTGCAGTGAGCTGAGATCCGGCCACTGCACTCCAGCCTGGGCGACAGAGCGAGACTCCGTCTCAAAAAAAAAAAAAAGAATGTGCAAAGCTAAACTTCTAACCTCCAGTCCCACACCTCCTTCTGGCTTCTGCTCTTCCTTCAGGCTTCTCTTGTTTGTTGCTAACACCAAAAATCATGGAACCATGTTTGATTCCTTTCTTTCTCTCACTCTCATCAAATCAATCAGCAACCTGATAATTTTTCTTCAAAACATATTGAGGATTCTCGGCCTCTCATCATCTCTATCATTATCATTGTGGTCGAAGCCACCATCAACTTTCATATGGACAATAGCAACAGCCTCCTGTTCTTCCTTCCACACTTCCCCACCCACAACAGTCTGTTTCCAATTAGCAGCCAGAGTAATATTTCTAAAACAAAAATAAAGTAACTTAACTCCTCTGTTCCAAACCCTTTAATTGTTTTGCATTGTAATCTAGGGAAAACCAAAGTCCCTTCAGTGGCCTATAAGACTTTGCACAATCTGGCGTTGTTGCTTGTCTACCATGAACTTCTGCTATTCTGCCTCTCCCAGTCCTTCACTCACTTTCAGCCAGCTGGCCTCTCTGCTATTCTTCAAGGCATACCAGACACCCTCCCACCTCAGGACCTTTCCCTCTGTCTAACTGTCTTCAGGGATCCACTCACCTGCCTTGCTTCTTCATCTTCTTTAGATCTGTGCACCAGTGTCTCATCAGGCAGGCATCCATACCAAGCCTATTTAAAATTGAACCTTATTTTCTTGGCATCCCATTCCGCTATTCTGCTCTGTTTTTCTGCATTAAAGCAGCCACCATATGGCAAACTATGCATCTCATTTATGTTATCACTTATTTTCCCTCATTAGAATGTAAGCTCCACAAGGGCAGGGATTTTTTGAGTCTTTTGTTCACTGCAACATACTCCATACCTAAACAAATATCTGGCACCAACACGCAGTAACTATTTCCTGGGTTTGAATATAAATCCCTGAAGCTTGATTTAACACTGGAAATTATGGCTCTTTGTCAGACAAATGCTGATCTGACACCAGGCATTAATTGAAAGACATTTAGAACAACATGACTTAGTTGAAGGTAAGAAAGTTTCAGTGTAATTGTGGAAAGATGATTGAATATAATGCAAAAGAGAATAATGAATTAGTTAAAGTATAAAAGTGTCTGAACAATCTTTATACTTCAGTGATAATAAATGGCCATGTCTGGGGAAAAAGTAGGCTGTACATTTACCAAGACACTTACTATAACTTTTTATCATCATGATATCTACGGAGCTATCTGGTTGTAAAACTTTACACAAAAGTAAATTTACCATAAATGGAAAGAAACAATAATAATAATGCTTTACAACCTACAGGGCCCTATTATACACATTAGCTCAACACTCTGGGGTAGCAGGAATGGTTCATATTATACCAGTTTTGCAGATGCAAATAGTGAGGCTGAGGGCAATTAAGAGGTTGCTCAGCCAGTGGGGTGATTGATCTGAGGCTCAAATCCAGAGTTTCCTTACTCCAAAGCCCATGCTTATTTCACCACACTCTTGTATTCAGCTTGTTGTCCCAGAGCCATGGGGTGCTCAGTAAAATGCCAAGTACTCGGTAAACCAACTTAGGTGATGCACACCATATTGCAAGTTTGAACAACAAATTTTACCTGTCACTGAACTACAGATTTCAAGTGAAGGTGAAATAATGTTAATCTGCATGTAATTATTTAACTTTCTGATCACCTGCATTTTGGCAGGCAAGACGGACTGCCCCCTTTACGATAATCAGCTAATAAATCCCCATGATTGTTACACTTTTATGCAGAGCAGTAATCTGAACAAATTGACTGCTGACAGCTGCGGTAAATTGCCAAGAATGAGTGCTGTCAGAGAACAAGTTGTTTTTATGAACGTGCAGAATAAGTAAATCCTGTGTCATGCAATTTTATTCAGTTGGAGTTATTTGCAATCCAATATAGCAAGATTTACAGCATTATTTATTAGTGTGCAAAATGCTTGTTTATCTTTAAAGTGGTGTTGATTTGGGGTACATATATTTTAGGTTGGTGAATTGCTACTGACTTTGTTGCATTGTTCTAAGGGCCTAAGCATTTGGTGCTACCCGTGACAACCAAATGCTACCAATATAAACTTGAGTCAAGGGCTTAAGTTTAACAAAATTCTTATTAATGGTATATGATAAGAAAAATGTGTTCTGAACTGGTAAGTTCTGTGGGAAGAACAAATGCTTTCAAAATCTGCGGCCATAAAAATAAATCTATGGCTCTCTCTACTGCTGAGGAGAAGAGAATGTGAGCTATTTAGATGCACACGAATGTGCATTCAAGTTCAGTGTGGCAAATGAGGAAAATAGCCTTTGACTTTGGATAAAAACCAAACTAGTGTTTTCTTGAGGTTGAAAGTCAATGCATTTGAGCATTTGACACTCCATAGATTCTGATTTGGAACGTTTTTCATTTGTGACACCAAAACTATAATGCTTCTTTTACTTTCTACATAAATAAGAGCAGGAGAAATCCTACTATATTATTAATCTGAAAGCACAAGGACAGCTAGCCAGAAAATTCTAAACGGAAGAGAAGATTAAAAAAAAAATCATTGTATTTTACTATTTTTTTTTTTTTTTTTACTAATGATTGAGTGAAAATTGTTCATTAGGGACACAAGCAATATTTAAATAAAGAATGGAGTTTGTCGTTGATTTTTGTATTGTTTTTTCATAAACTCAACCTAAACAAAATATATTAGGATTTTAATCCCTTTTCTTTAATGAGTTACTGTTTGTTCATCTGAAGATTTTCTCAGAAAGGCTGTACTCATTGTAATATTTTTAAAATAATTGGCAAAGTTCTCAAAGACAGTTTCCATACACTGCTGTAGGTACAGTGTGTAGTTTACCTTCACATCAGTGAATAGGGAATTATAGAAGTTTGCAGTATACCCAGGTAAAGCAATCTCCCCAGAGACAGTTGAACAGTGACAACTTCTAACAACAGAAAGGCAATAACAGCATTTAGCGTTTTATAATGTCAGAGATAGAGTAAAAACTTCTGGAGAGTCATGGAACTTGAAAACACTTCAGCAGCTACATATGGAATCTTTTTAATGCAAACATTTCAAAGAGTCATATATTATATTAATTTATAAGATGTTACATTATGCAAATGTAAAGTAGTTCTCATATATTAAGAAATCTCAAAAAGCTTCATACATGTATTATTCAATTTGATAAAAATTAAGTAAAATTGTGCTTTTTAAAATCCCCCCCCCCATAGAGGCATGTCTTCCCATTCTGAGTGTTTTATGTTTAAATGTGTTGCTAGTCATGATGGCTTCAAAATCTCTTTAGTTAGTATTTTAAGGCATAATATATACTTACATGTTCATTGTTGAAGAGAGCTGATGGAAATTTCCTCCTGATAATTTTGGATTGTTTTGGCGGATCCCTTGACGGATCTGATTCTAGCACCGTTGCTTTGTGAGCCATAGCGGGGCTGACATAGAGCTCAAGTGGAGTAGAAGTGTAGGCTCGGCAGATTCTTGTTTATCATTGCTGTTCACTTGTGCTTACTCAATTAGCGTTATCTTCTATCCACAGTTCCTTTGGTGGGATCTTTTAAAGCCAATTGTCCGTTTTGTGAGGATTAGTTTAGTTAAAATTAGATTATATAATCTCTAAATCCACTTAATAGGTCATGTATGAACTGCAATTCAGGAAAGGCGAGTGAGCCCCGAAGGGTGCCACCGTTGACCCCTTTGTGTTAGCCATGCAGCTCCTATGCCTCCCTCAAAATACTTGAGGCCTGTGTGACTTAGCTGATGTATGAGCCACCTGTATTCATGTGAGTATTAGCTATTGATGAGGCTTGATTTCTGTCTTACTTTTAAGGTAAAAAATAATTGCAAATGGTTCTAACATGTACTTTCTATACCCCAGGGGACTCATACGAACACACCCAGGGTGCTAATCACAGGACTGTTTCATCTGGGAAGGAATGTTGTGGGTCACTGGTTCAGAGGCAGCAGATGGAAAGGCAGGGGAGAAAAACGGTGATCAGAACGCTGAGATTTTTCTCCTTGAACTTTTAGAGGATAACATCACCATATAAAGATGATGACTATTCCTTTCACGTGCTTAAATAGTTCAACTGTATATAGTTTACTTTTTTAATGCAGAGAACTTCAAGCTCTGATATGGAAGTCAGAAAACATGGTTTAAGTTCTTGTTATCACTTAATTTTTCTAAGTCTTAATTTTTCCTCTCTCTGAGGTACCATCCCTGACAGTGGGAGTGAGAAAGAAAGAACATGAGGCAGGGACTAGGAGGAAGCATTTGTAGGATGAGGGAAAGTAGCTCTAAAATTGATATGGTTTGGCTGTGTGTGTCCACCCAAATCTCATCTTGAATTGTGGCTCCCATAATTCCCATTGTTGTGGGAGGGACCCGGTGGAAGGTAATTGAATCATGAGGGTGGGTCTTTACCATGCTGTCCTTGTGATAGTGAATTAGTCTCATGAGATCTGATGGTTTTATAAAGGGGAGTTCCCCTGAACATGCCCTCTTGCCTGCCACCATATAAGACATAACTTTGCTCCTCATTCACCTTCCACCATGATTGTGAGGCCTCCCCAGCCATGTGGAACTGTGAGTCAATTAAACCTGTTTCCTTTATAAATTACCCAGTGTTGGGTATGTTTTTATTAGCAGCGTGAGAACAGACTAGTACAAAAATCTCTTTTAGATTTGAGTCTGTTCTGGTTATTCTGTTGATTCATTAACTGATGAGTTGAATTTGATGCAGATCGCTTGAATTTTCAAATATGAAACTAAGGCAAATGTGATAGTATAACTAGATAATACATTTACATAGCACTTTCAACTTTTCAAAGTACTTTTTCATCCATGATTCCTGTGTTCTTACAATTCTTTGCAAAGAGAAGGCATGTTTTCTTTTTAAATTTCCATTCAATAAATGAGGAAAGCTGAAGTACGAAGAGTTTAAGTGACTTGCTTAATATCACAATACTAATGAATAATTGGGATTTATTAAAATTTCAGTTTTCTGAACCCCCAGCCATGGACTCTGAAGTCAAATAACTTTCTTCAGAGTAACACAGAATCTATGCTCATTCTGAAGTAAGGATCTGAGAAACCTGAAGGTTTAGAAGGGGCTGAATCTCCAAATCTAAGGGAACCTAAGACATAAACACTTAATGAATAGTTAATGAATGAATTAATTCATGAGTGAGTGAAATAAGTATTGGGGAGAAGTCAAACCACTTTCTAGGAAGACAATATAGAAGTGGTAGAATGAGCACATTACACATTAGCACTGGCTCTGCCACTGTCAAGCATTGTCACCAAGGGTAAATTATTGGCCTCTCTGAGCCTCCATTTCCTTGTCCATAGTACTTTAATACTTACAGTGCACCAGCTATATTCCAGTTGCTGTGCCATATGCTGAGAATAAGACGTTGTTTCTGCCCTCGAAGCATTTCAGGTTATTGAAAAAGACAGCTGCAAGTTATTTCAATGAGAATTGGTAAAAATTAGACATGCAAAGATGAGATACATCATCTCAGGCTGAGGGCATGCCTTGTCCAAACATAAAGAAACAGGTGCATTCTAGCATGGATGTTGGGAGGATTATAAGGCTTCTGGAATGATAAGTTGTAAGAGAGAGTGCATTAGCAAGTGACACATAAGCTGATGGTAAGTCATGGAGGATACTGTTGACTGGCTAAGGATATATTGTAAATAGTACAAAGTCAGGGAGGGACATGGTCAAGTTTGTGTTGTAGACATCCATACAGAGAGGATTGGACTGTAGCAATGGTTTTTGCCTTAGGCCAGTTTCTAGAGAAAAATGGAGCATGAGGCAGTGATTGAGTGTTGGTACTTTATCAGGAGGTACCATCCCAGACAGTGAGAATGAGAAAGAAATTCCTAGGGAATACTAGGAAGCAATGAAAGGAAATATGTTCATGGGTTGGTCACTGTTTCTGGTATTTCAGAGATATAGCTGGCTGCTTAGCAGGTGCATCCATATGGCCACATGTGCACAGGCCATATGGAGAATTACATTTTGGCACAGTTTGTGAAAGGGAAGAGGAGTGGGACATTGTCTTCCCATCTCCTATTACGTTGATCGCAGTTCACCCTACAAGGAGATAACTCCTGCACTGTTTCATGCAGCTTCCTTGGCAGTTGATCTGGGAGCCAGATACAATCTTCAGAGTGCAGAAGTGCAGAAATGGCTTTAGAAGTGGCTTTAGAAGTACAGAAGTGGCTTTGGAAGTCAGAAACTCAAAGTATATGGCAGCTAGGCCTGAATGCACCTTGGCAGAAAAGGGGAATGCCTAACTCATTTGGGATAGTGAAAGATCAGCCAGCCCTAGGTGGGAGACCCATGAGGACACAAGCATGGGTTTGGGATGAAGAGCAGCCCTTTGGGGAGGCACAGCCATAGGAGCAGCTGAGGCAAAGTGAACAGCTGAGGACTTAGGAGACCATGGCTCCAGGAGAGCCTAGGGAGCTATATAAGCTGTGTCAGGTAAGTTTTCAAACCACAGATACCAACCCTTAATATAAAACAGATGTCAGGGGAGCGGCTCTGTGAACCAAAGAGGATAGTCTGCACCCCTTTTCCCCACACTGCCACCCATAATGGCCTCTGAGGCACACCCTACTGCTCTTTGCAATACAGTCTGAAATTAGATGAGACGGGATGAGATGCCTTCTTACACCAACATTCAGAAGCTTTTTTAGCAATACATCTGAGGAATAATATTTCACTGCCTATAAGATAATTTTGTTTTCTTAGCTTTTTGATTTGTGGAATTGCAAAGAAAGGAAGATGCAGCAAATGTAAACATAGAGTTACAACAAATTGTGGAATTTGAGGGTTTGAGAATTTAAAGTTCATCTGCACATGAGAAAACTGAAATTCAAGAGGATAAGTTATCTTGAAAGAGGTCACATGAGTAATTAATGTAAGACTGAGGTCTAGAACCAAGGGAATCTGACTCCCAAACCCGAGATCTTTTCTCTGTGTACGTATCTGTGAACGTATGTTTGGAGTTCATAAATTTGTTTTGATGCTTTTTAGATTTTGCGTTTTTATCTTGATAACATTATAAAACCGTTACTGTATGCCTATCCTGAACCATCTGGATGGCCACTTATTACTTCTATATTCAAACGGTAGTGAAACCTCCCTTTGTTCAGGACATAACAGTACCAGTGAGCCAAATACAGAAGAATCTACCCCATAAAAATTAGTACTGTATTCACATTGCACTAGACTATGTTGTAAGAGTTCCATCCTTGAATATATTTGTTCAAAAGTTATGTGGGAGTAGCAAATGCTTTTTCCCCACCCAATGCCAGCAACAATTTGATTTGATACCCATCAGTGAAGCTTTAAGTTTATCCTCAAGCTAACAAGAAAATTTTGCTCAGTTCTAGGTGATACTTCATTTAAAATGGCATCTTACTCTCGAGTAGAATATTTAGATAAATAAGAGATCTGAATAACCTTAACTAGCACAAAGAACCTTAAAGTCATTAAATACTCTCTTGTCTGATATATTTATGAAACGGACATTCTCTACATTGGAATTATTAAAGTCAAAATTCTGAAACACTGAATATAGCACAGGACCTGAGATGAACTATTTCTATGAGTACCCCCAATACTGAAATTTTAGTTGTTACAGAAAAGCATAATATTCCCTATAAATGTATATTGTTAATTTAAATTTATTAGTTTCAGTTTCAAAATTCAACTTATAAATTTTTCTTAATCATCATATAAGAACAATAACTTATAGCCTTCTTCTCTGGTTTATATATATTTTTAAAGCATAAAAATAACATATTTTCATACTTGGAAACTGAGATAATTCTTTCTGTTAAAAATAAGTCCAGGCACAAAGAGGGCAACAACAGACACTGGGGTCTCCTTGAGGGCAGAGTTTGGGAGGAGGGAGAAGATCAGAAAAAGTAACTGTTGAGTACTAGGCTTAGTACCTGGGTGACAAAATAATCTGTACAACAAGACCCTGTGACAGGAGAGTTTACCTATATTACAAACCTGTACATGTGCCCACCAAAACCTAAAATAAAAGTTTGAGGGAAAAAAGTCAGCTGAGTGCGGTGGCTCAAGCCTGTAATCCCAGCACTTTGGGAGGCCAAGGTGGGTGGATCATTTGAGGTCAGGAGTTCGACACTAGCCTGGTCAACATGGTGAAACCCTATCTCTACTAAAAATACAAAAAAAAAAAAAAAATCAGTAAGCCTGATGGTGGGCACCTGTAATCCCAGTTATTTGGGAGGCTGAGACATGAGAATCGCTTGAACCCAGGAGACAGAGGTTACAGTGAATTGAGATCATGCCACTGCACTCCAGCCTGGGCGACAGTATAAGACTCTGTCTCAAAAAGTCCAGGGCTGGGTGTGGTGGCTCGTTCAGCACTTTAGAATGCTGAATCGGGTGGATTGCTTGAGCCCAAGAGTTCAAGAGCAGCCTAGGCAACATGACAAAACTCCATCTCTACAAAAAATACCAAAAAAAAAAAAAATCAGCCAGGCCTGGCGGCATGCACCTGTAGTCCCAGCTACCTGGAGGCTGAGGTGGGAAGAATCACCCAAGCTCGGGAGGTCAATGTTGCAGTGGGCCATGATCATGATCGCACCACTGCACTCCAACCTAGGCAACAGAGTAAGACCTGGTCTCAAAAAAATTAAAATAAAAATAAAAAAGCCTAGATATTACCCAGTTTGAGAAGCACTGTTAACAGTGCTTCTTCCTGGGATGCATGATTACTTAGAGTGGTGGAGCAAAGCCTAGATCTTGGATTCCAGAGTCCTAGGTTCAAGTGGACTCCGCTAATAACTAACCATATGTCTCACCTCCGTCATGTACCCTCCCTGGCCCTCAGTTTTCTCATTGGTAAATTAGGGAGACTGCAAGAATCACGAATCCTTCTGCCTACTGGAGCAAGGTAGAATAATTAAGTGAAATAGGCCAGTATGGGGAACAGTAACTAATTCAGAGGACATTTACCTTGTATTTAAAAATATTTATATTCCAAACTTTTTTAGCACAAGTAAAACAACAAATCTATGGATCAGATTCCGTCTGAAAACTGCCAGTTTGCAAAGCCTAACTTATATAATCTTGAGAGCAGCTTCCCCACCTGTAAAGCATTAAATGCAATGACTAATGTAAATTAAGAGAAACCAACATCTATATGATCAGTACAAAGTGGTGGTGGGCATAGAAGAAAATCCTTCAGAAGACATCAATGCGTTTTAGTATTTTAAGAGTGCTACAGCATCATATAAAAAAGGAAGGGACCAGGAAATGCATGATCAAAGTGAGTGGAAAAAGAAGAAACAACAAAGTAAGCGAAAGACTTTTCTTGGTTCCAACTGTATCCAACCAAAAATATTGTCTGAATTATAGTCGCTCGTCAATTCTCTAGTATTATACTCTCTATCCAAGTCAGAGTTACAAACTATGGGCCCAGCAGTGTGTCAGGTGCTGGAAAGATCTCTAAAGATAATACCTTTTTTTATTAGAGAATGTGTTTGAATGGTTGTTTTCCACTGTAAAAAATTTTAACCTCAATTTGTTCCAGGTGTTATTGATAAGAACTTAATTCCAGTTAAAATTAAAATATGAGATAAGGGATGTGATATGTTTTTTCACCCTTCAGAGTTTGAGGAGACAGCACGAGAGTACCTTCGAATGGGTATTGTGATAGCAGAAACAGTGCAGTTATTTGACATACATTCTAACTTCAGGAAGATGTTTCCAGACTTGTACAGACTCTAATCTCTCAATTTCTCAAAAGTTAGCATTTAGTACACACGGACTTTCTGCCACTGACCAGGGCATAGCTTATTGTTTTCCCTTCTTACATCAATATTCCTCTTCCTCTCATTTGTGTCTAGTCCCAGACATCCCTCATATTAACCAATAGGCAAAAATAAAAGGCCTATTGAAATATTGGACTTCAGTTCAATATCTGCGATCACTCTTGCTAAAGAGATGTTTGAACTCAACTATAAGCTTTGAAACACTGTCCATAGGAGTTTAGTTTAAAAGCAAAACCATAAATACCAAATAGAGTGAGGAATAAGTAACAGCAAGAGTTTAATCTGTCTCTGACCACTCAGTTTATGGTAGGTTACCACATTTATTCTTATAATTGGCTATTTCCTGTTTTAAATGCCTTTTACTCATGCCTGCCACCTTTCTCTCAGTTTATTAGCCTTGTGGTCATCACATTACCTTTCTCTTCAAAATCAATTGACATTTTTATGAAAAGTGTTTTCAAGGTATTAGCTCTGAGAGAGTGGCACATGCAGCATGCACTGCCATATTAGAAAGTCACTCAGCACAACTCAGGTGCATAACACTCGAGCTATTATGTTTTAAGGAGATTTATGTGTTTTTATTTAGATTTATACAGTGTACTGTGAATACATTGGCATGGTTTTAAAAAATGTAAAACGTATGGCATCACAATGCTACATATTCTATTCACCGCTTAATAACATTTATGAATGGGGGAAACATCCATTTTTTAAAAGTAACACAAAAATTCAGAATTTTGGTAGTTAGTCTCTCTAGATAGCTCACATCATTTTTTCTATAAGCAAAGCCCCAGTGACCTAATTCCTTAGGCCACCTAGAGATAGGAAGTCCTTACCACTTTATGAATACTGTGATAGTGAGTAGTAATAGAATTTCAGATTAGCATACTTTTTGTATCTTACAGGAAATAAACAATTACAGACCCTATGATAATCAGGGTCTGAATTTTCTTAAGAAAGTCAGCTGACTTCAAAGATGTTTTCTTCCAGTGGTCCAAATAATATTTCTATTGATTTATTTTTCAGAGAGCTCTGAACAGCTGTTTGATATGGCAAAAAAAAAAAAAAAGCCACTTGCTGATTCAAAACATTTGTCTCTAGGTGCCAGGTCGACCTGTCAGCCCTCAGTAGGGAACAGACGCACAAGCTGGAGTTGGAGCTGGAAGAGGGTGAGGGACACCTGGTGCTGCTGGTCACTCTGACAGCATCAGCCACAGTCAGCATCTCTGACCTCTCCATCAACTCCCTGGAGGACCAGAAGGAACGAGAGGAGATATTAAAGAGATATGTACGTATGTAACCCTCCTCCTTCTAGAGTCACATGTGACTAGAAGAGGTTGTAAACAATTTACCTGGAGGGACAGAAGTACTTCTGAGAAGCTGTCTGATGGAAGAATTGGCACAAGTAAAAAGCAGAGTGAAAACAAATGCCACCCAGACCTTTGCAGAAGCACTTGCATTACCCACCCATGTCTAGAGACTTGATCTTCTCTAGAATCTATTCCAGAGGAAATTCTGGATTCTGAGATTCTACTCAATGATTTTATCATGCAGGGATGCTGCCCATAAAGGAAGGCCAGGTTTACACAACATGACTTTAAAATTAATTTATTGATTCTTTGTAGCTGCAATTAAAATTTCTTTGTCTTTCCAAGTTTGAGATGGAGTTAATGGTACTTACGTTAATTAGTACCTTGGTAACTAAAGAGTATTCACAGGAGTGATTTTTATTTTCAGCTGCTCAGGAAAGCCTCACTTCATTCCTTTAATTTTTTTAATTGAATGTGAAATCAAATTAAAGGAAGCCTCCTTCTTTTCGATCGAATGTGGAACGATAGTATGGAATAGTGAATCACTAAAATGACTACCCTCCTCAAATTTTACCAAACTGAAATATTCACAACCAAATCTTACTATTTCCCAGCATCCTCCCACTGGACATTTCCCACCATGTAGTTTTCTTGACTCAACAGAGAGGGGAGCTCTTACTCCACCATTCTCTCTCAATGGAGGTTTGAAAAAGTAAATGCCTTAGTACCCATGAAGCTGGGAAAAAAGCTTTTCCACTTAAAATGACAAAGCTTGTATTGTACAGTGCCGCCAGGTGTTTAGAAGGCTCCTCTAGACGCTCAGCCATGAAACCGAGCTCCGACTAACAAAGAACCAATTTTTTTTGGACTTTAAAATATTCCTATTTGCTGACTGACATCCTTTCAATAACTGAATTTAATAAAGATGTACCTTATCAGGCTGTGCAGATAACATGAAGTGCTGGTACTAATGCTCTACAATATTCTTCAAACAGATTAGCAGGATGTGCGCTTCAGTAAATTTATTCTGGCTATCTCCACTGAATCAGCTGTCTGCTAATGCTTGTACAACTCATCCACCAATGGTGTTATCATAAACAGTTTAATAGAGGTGACTTAGCAAAGCTAAATAGTATATATTTTTAAACTACCTAAGAGCCTAAGATATTATGTGACATCTTCTAATATATAATTGCAATTATGAAGATTATTTTACATTGTGGTATCCACCAAAACATATTCTTCTGTTACCAGAAGTGAGCCTCATGAATTACAACAATTTTAATGGAGTTAATCAGTATATTAATATAAAAATTCTTCTAGGCATTATAATACTATAGTTGATGGATTAATATTTTGATATTATCCCATATATTAGAGGATATTGCTGCCTAAGTAATTAGAAGTAATCCACCTATTATTAATTTTTTTCCTTTTTACTGGATGACTGAATGGCAATTGGCCATTTCCATTCAGAATTTGAGTATTTGTTTCCATGTCTTTTTTCAATAAAATGTAAAATATTATGCAGATGTTTGACTTAATTCTCACATTGTATTCTGCTCAATATATTAAAAAATGAACCATGTTTAAACATACTTTTTTTCAGCCTTGAATTTCAGGCAGAGGCTTATACCTCCCTCTAGAGACAAGCCTGCTACTAAGCCGCTATAGGTAACATAGCACATCTGTTATATTTACTCATAGCCACGAAAGGACAAAGACCTATGGATTAGGCTTCAGTGTGTTTCCTTTTTATTATAAGGATCATGAAATGAATGAATGAATGCCATATCACATCTGAAATATCATTTGTTTTGGAGACACATATAACGGAGGTTGTTTGGAGAATTATTTCTGTATTTTCCTGCAAGAACATGTGTCTTTTTAAAAGTTGAGGTCAAACTTAGGAGTTTGACACTGGTCACTGTCAGGGGAGCAGATGAATTGCCCCCACTCTGGTATGAAGCAGCCCTAAACAAAGCCCTCCATTGCTGCTGTTTAGCTGTTCATTGCTGAGGATTGAAGCCCCACAAAGTAAACAAATATTACTCTGTGAGCCATTTTTTGATCACCACATTCTGAGAAGATGGCTAATTCTATTTTTCTTTTTCTCCTCTTTTGGGAGGAGGAAATGAGAGAAGGTCAATAGGGGGCAGGTAGTAATGGGTAGTAGACCAAGAGCAATTGTATGACCTTTTCAGAACGGGTATGCTGAACCCTTGCTCCCCCTTGTCACAGTTTAAAAACCAGAGGAGCTAGTTTAGAGAAGAAGTTGTTAGCATTCCATTTTTATTATGACATTTCACAGTCATCTGATTTAATGTCCCTTGACCGGATTGTCCACCGTGAGACGATGGGCTTGAAATGTTATTTAGAGCATTGATAAAAGGTGAGCGGTTCTAAGATGACAGCGAGTCATAAGGCTGGTGGTGTGACATTAATTTTCTCCATAACAGAGATGGAATAAGACGTCACGGTGACAAGCTGTCAATCAGCTCTGGCCCCTCAGAGCATCTCGATGCCATAGGATGGGGTATTGCCTCTCCCGTAATAGAGCTGAACTGAGATGCTCTCCCTGACAGCTGCTGCAGTCATAGAGAAAATATATTATACAGCCTTTCATTAAAAAAATAAAGAGGACTCCTCTCCAGAGCATTTCAATCTTTTCCCATCTATTGAGGGCTGAAAGGATTCACAGCAAATCATAGATTCCTCTGCTATGGAAATTTCTGGCTTCAGAAGCCATCCGGGTTTTTAGGCCTTCTAAAATAACCATAAATAGCAAGGCAAGAATACCTCTTGATGAAGTTACATTTTTAAACCAATGTATTTATTTATTACTTCTTATTATAATCGATGTGTCACTGGCCTTAACCGTTGAAATTTGTAATAAATTATGGAGTGTCAGCTGACTGAAATTAAACCTTCAAACAATAATTACCACTCCAAATGGGAAGCAGAGGATCAGAGCCGAAGCACCTGAAGACAATATGTCTGTGGAATGAGGCTACCAATGTGAAATGATTCTCAGACACAAGGACTGATTATATTTGTTTTAGTCAAAATAGAACTTGATTTAAATTGCCTCTGAAAATTAAAGTACAGAAACCTTTTTTTTTTTTTTGATAAACCTGTTCCCCATGATTAGGGTCAGAGACTTATCTGATTTACAACATTGTGTAAGCTCTGAGATAAGAAACTTTCCAAACTTGCTGTTACTGTAGGAGCGCAACATGCCTACAAACCTCTGATTATACTCTGTTGTCTAATGCCCCCACGGTGAAACCCTTCAGTTACAGGAATTTAAATGGAGAGAGAAGTGCATTTTTACTGAACCTTGTCACCTGGGTATTTTAAATAGATTTTTGGTGATAAACAACTGTTTTAAAACAATAAAAGATTAACAGTTAATCCTCATGCTAAACACTCTTATAAAAAGTTAGGCTATGAGATTACTTATATATCCACATTTCCTCCTCTCAATATACCAAGGTCATAGTCTCAGTGTAAACAATGACTGATCATACGGGACTGATAAAGTTCCTATCACAGTAAGCTTTTGCTTGTCAGTATTCTCACATTATTAATATGGTGATGGGAGTGCTTTTTACTCTAGTAACATTTTAATAGCTAACTTTATTATGCAAAAATATGTTATGTTGTCTGATTATGAAACATTTTATAGATTATGAAAAAGAAGTATCTTTGATTTACTGAGAAGTGCTGATCGCGTCATAAGAAAAATGCTATGAAGTGTAAATAAACAAATGCATATTAGCATTCTGTTGGTTCATTTTACTCTCAAAGTATTTGTGCCCATTAATTAGACTTCTGAATTATTGTATTGGTTTCCCTCTTTTAATTCCTTCAAGTGCTACACTTATAAAACACCACTGTTATTAATTTATGAAGTGAAATAGATTTTATCATTTGGATCCATTTTTTCTACTGAAGTTTCCATACTTCTGTACATACTAAAATAGCAAATAAAACTATAAATTTAAGAAAAATTTTTATTTTTAGTCATCAATTTATTTCTGAATTTATTTTTAGTCATCACTTTGATTGACTGTAGAGGATTGTGTCTGTCTTTCACTTATGTAGAACTACAGTAATCTTTTGAAATAAATACTAGAGAATAGTCTTTAGGTAATTTAATCCTCATCTAGCCCATGCAATTTCCAGAACTCACCAAGAGGAAAATAGCAGAAAAAAATAATTAACTTAGTTGACCTTCTTACCCTCAAAGTCTGAAGAGTGTTACATATCCAACAATGTGAGATTTAATATTGATAATTAGGCTGAGAGTGGTGGTTCATGCCTGTAATCCCAACACTTTGGGAGTCAAGGCTGGAGGATCACTTGAGGCCAGGAATCGGAGACTATCCTGGGTAACATAGCAAGACTTTTTCTATAGAACTTAAAATTTTTTAAAAAACAGATTAACCAAGCATGGTTGCACCAAAATAACCAAATATGCCAGTAGTTCCAGCCACTCAGGAGGCTGAGGTGGAAGGAATGCTTGGGCCCAGGATTTGGAAGTTACAGTGAGCTATTATCACGCTACTGCACTCCAACCTGAGTTAGACCTTGTCTCTAAAAAAGTAAAAATAAAAAAATTTTAAAAACCCCATTAATCTCCAAACCATTATATCTATAGATGAAAATATTTATTGGAGTGGTTTGCTTGCTAGAGGAGATTGAAAAAAGGAAACAGACATATCTATTCCATAATTTATTGTTCACCATTTATTGATAATTATTTATGGGAGTAAATGTGTTTTTTTTTTAAATTCTTTCAGAAACTCTAGTTATATAGTAACAATTATCCACATCGGGGTGTGTGTGTGTGTGGTGTAGATTCATGATGGTGGAAGGGTAATTTATACTGAAGAAACACAAATGACACCTTGAACCCCTTATGCAGCATCAAAGTTTCCATTCTATACATACTAAAATGGTAAATAAAACTATAAATTTAAGAAAAATTACTCACTATTTTGAATTTATTTTATTTTTTTGAGCTGGAGTTTTGCCCTGTCGTCCAGGCTGGAGTGCAATGGCATGATCTTGGCTCACTGCAACCTCTGCCTCCTGGGTTCAAGCAATTCTCTGCCTCAGCCTCCTTTGCCTATGGCAACCATTTCTCTGGTCTGTCTGCCTCAAAATGTTCTCTCATCCAATCAACTTACCACTTTGTTATCAAAGTAATATTTTATTTTATTTTTTTGAGCTGGAGTCTTGCTCTGTTGCCCAGGCTGGAGTGCAGTGGCACAATCTTGGCTCACTGCAACCTCTGCCTCCAGGGTTCAAGCAATTCTCCTGCCTCAACTTCCTCAGTAACTGGTATTACAGGCGTGTGTAAGCATGCCCAGCTAATTTTGTATTTTTAGTAGAGATGGGGTTTCACTATGTTGGCCAGGCTGGTTTCAAACTCCTGACCTCAAGTGATCCACCCACCTCAGCCTCCCAAAGTGCTGGGATTACAGGTGTGAGCCACCATGCCCAGTCCCCAAAATAGTACTTTAAAGAGAAAGGAAAAACATATGTCCCCATAGCCTTGTTCCAATGCCAGGGAAGAGTTGTGACAACCTATCTGAACAATGATCCCCACAGCTTCCCATGGGGGAGCAATATAAACATTGCAGTCTTCAGGCTCAAGGAGGTTAGCGTCGCCACTAACAAGAAGCTGACACCACTTCCGACTCCACCAACCTAGTAAGTTACACATGGGTCTATTCCCCGGCAGAGGCTTTGTATTCATGGGAAACAGTCACCATTCCAGTGGCTATTTGTTCACCCGGTCATTCACTCACTCAGAAATCACACGCCAGGACCAGGAACCCACCTACACAGAAGAGTTACACTAACCCCAACTTTCCGGTCATATGTGCAGGCACCACCTTCAACTCCAGGAGGCCAGAAGTGTCCTCAGTAAAGAAATCATCAGCTAAATTGGTTTCCGTCTGAAAGTCAAAGCACTATGATTTTCATTTAAATATATTTAGGGAAACTCAAAAGGCACCCACACCTCAAGATTTTCTCTGGTTTTAGTGAAGCTTTAATTTTCCACAAAAAGTTAACAGAAGTCAGAAAACAGAGTGCTCTGGGCCAGATCAAAAAGTTTCCCTGGTCTCTTCCTACCAAAACCCTAAAACTTCTCAAACCAACTGCTGTGCTTGGTTCTGACTTCTCTTTCTGCCTGAGCCATTTTCAGCACGTACATTTTACTTAGCACCATAATATTTTTCCCTTCAATTCAACCAGCACTACAATTTTTCCACCCAAAATACTCCCCCGCCCTCACCAATAGCCCAGCCATGGAACAGAAACAGAGTGATTTCCTCAGATCCCAGGCCAGCCAGTTTCCAAAATGGGAATTTGAGGTTCTGAGGAACGGGCCCTTTAGTAAATCATCCCCACGTGACTACCTCAAAGAAGTCCTGGGTTTTCTTCAGGAGGTATTTCAGTTCCGTCAGTTCTAGGAAGCTTTTTTTCAAGGCCTGCTGGTTCTGGTTGGCTTCCTGTAACTCTCCTTCCAGTTTTTCTAGAACAGTCTACGCAGGAAGGAAAAAGAAGGTAAGCCGACAGAAAGTGCTATGACATTCCTGAAATACATTACCCACAACAGATGACTAAAAAAAATCAAAGGAATCAGCACATAACATGATTGCAGACCCTAATACACACACACACACTCACACACACACACACACACACACGTGCACACTCTCTTAAGAGTTCCATCACCAAATGAGAGGATTAGGAAGTACTTGGAGGAGTGGATGGCCACTTCATGGAGAAGTCAAGACATTTTGGCAAGTCATGCCTCTCCTCATTTGAAACACTAGGCCAGGCTGGGTGCGGTGGCTCATGCCTGTAATCCCAGCACTTTGGGAGGCCGAGATGTGCAGATCACTTGAGGTCAAGTGTTCAAGACCAGCCTGGTTAATGTGGTGAAACCCCATCTCGGCCGGGCGCGGCGGCTCACACCTGTAATCCCAGCACTTTGGGAGGCCGAG